>NC_137124.1:41189667-41411197 GCF_949319135.1 Squalius cephalus
CAAGATAACCTTGTCTGGCGCCCGAACTAGTATTTTCTTTTATATACCTCTTTAATTTGTTGATTTAAATTCTATCTGGGGCCTGCCACCGTTACAGTATATTGTAGATTGTGAACACTCCATTACCCGTTTACAGTGCCCTCCACAATTATTGAACCCCCTGGTAAATATGATCAAAATTGGCTGTAAAAAATAAATCTGCATCGATTATCCTTGTGATCTTTCATTCAAAAAATGTGCAAAATTCTAACCTTTCATTGAAGTAAAAGAATTGAAAGTGGGGGGAAATCACATTATGAAATAAATGTTTTTCTCCAAAACATGTTGGCCACAATTATTGAAACCCCTAGAATTTTTTACGAGTAAAATATCTCTGAAGTATATTCCCATTAATATTTACCTTTTTTAGTACACCAGGGTGACTAGGAACATGAAACTGTCCAGCTATGACTTCGTGTTTCACAGGAGTTTAAATATGAGGAAACACAAAGGCCAAATTCCCTTGCTCATCCATCACAATGAGTAAAACCAAAGAATATAGTTCTGATGTGCAGCAAAAGATTGTTGAGCATCACAAACTAGAAAGTGGCTGTAAGACAATAGCTAAAGAATTGAAAATCCCCATTTTGACCATCAGGGCAATAATTAAGAAGTTATAACCAACTAAAGATGTTATGAATCTGCCAGGAAAAGGACGTGTGTCTATACTGTCTTAATGCACGGCGAGTATGAAAGTTTGAGTGGCCAAAGACTCTCCAAGGATCACAGATGGAGAATTGCAGAGATTAGTTGAGTCTTAGGGTCAGAAAGCCTAAAAAAAAATTTATCAAACAACCCCTACATCCCCACATGTTGTTTGGGAGGGTTTAAAAAAAAACCCTCCTCGCTCATCCAAAAACAAATTCCAGCAAATTTAATTGTCAGACACGACTGGATCTTCAAACAACACAGGGTTCTGTGGTCAGATGAGACTAAAACAGAGCTTTTTGGCAGCAAACACACTAGATGGGTTTGGTGAACACAAGGATAAAAAGTACCCCATGTGTACAATTTAATATACCATTGGATCTTTAATGTTGTGGGCATATTTTTCTGCTGGAGGTCCTGGACTTCTTGTTCAGATACATGGCATTGTGGATTCTATCAAATATCAACAGATAAAAAATCAAAACCTGACGCCTTCTGCTAGAAATCTTATAATGGGCCGTGGTTGGATCTTCCATCAGGACAACGATCCAAAACAAACATCAAAATCAAAACAAAAATTTGTTGTGGAGCACAAAATGAAGCTTCTGCCATGACCGTCTCAGTCCCCTGACCTGACCTGAGTGGGCTGAACTGAAGAGGAGAAGCACCAACATGGATCTGGGAATCTGAAGGATCTGGAGAGATTCTGTGTGGAGGAATGGTCTCTGATCTCTTGTCAGTTATTCTCCAAACTCATCAGGCATTATAGGAGAAGACTCAGAGCTGGTATCTTGGCAAAAGGAGATTGCAAAAAGTATTTAATGAAAGGGTTTCAATAATTGTGGCCAACGTGTTTTGGAGAAAAACATTTATTTCATAATGTGATTTTCCCCCCACTTTCAATTCTTTTACTTCAATGAAAGGTTAGAATTTTGCACATTTTTTGAATGAAAGATCACAAGGATAATCGATGCAGATTTATTTTTTACAGCCAATTTTGATCATATTTACCAGGGGGTTCAATAATTGTGGAGGGCACTGTATTTGGGGTCAGAGAACATCCTTAGCTCATATGTTTCTTTAATTTGTGCAGGATGTTGAAGCGTTAGTTAAAAAAAGGTATTAGTTAATAACAAACAAACAAACATTAAAACATGGAACCATGATATTAATATATAAAATATGGTATAATTACATGTTGAAGCATAGCCTACTCACAGTTTGAAAATGACTTCCATAATATTTTCTTTTAGTAAAGCTATGTCTGGATTATCCCAACGCATAGTTTTGCATCTGTGGGTGAGACCTCTCAAAGATTACACCAATATTAGCTCTCTCGAACACTGCACTGCCTGAAACTTGGTAATCAACATGCATTCCCTATATGTGGTTGTTAAACGCCTCAGGTAATTCATATGCAATGTAAGTTGTTCAGAAGAAAAAAGGATCAGTCATACATTCAAAAGGTCTAAGTGAATACAATGTTTTGTTACAAACACATCTAAAGCGTTTTTACTCGTATGAGGAATCCTCTTGCAACATTACTAATCAATTAACCACAGAAATATTGCATGTCATCAGACTGTTTTAAAGAAATTAAAGCATGAATAAAGGTGAATCTTTATTTAAAGAAGATAGACTTCTGCTTTTGCAACACACAAATGTATAAATGTTTGAAGTCGTTTGTGTCTTTGGTAATTTACTTCCAATCCATACTTTGAAGCATCATGATTTTAGGTCTGTAAAAATAGAGAATAAAAAAAGAAATAACTATATGACTACTGTAGGGGTAAATGAAATATCCTATTTTGTGTCTTGTTTTAGTGTAATAACAGTTTTTGTAAAGCAAAGAGTTGTATTAATGTTTTTTAAAGTCCCCGTGAACCGGAAGTTGCAAAACGACTTTTCTCCACTGTTGTGACGTATTTCCAAGTGATAGGGAATATTGAACAGAGGGCAGGGTTTTACTTTAACGCTCCTCCTGTCCATCTCTGCTCATAGCAGACGGTTTAAGGAGTGGTTAAGCCGTCAAACTGACGTCATCAGAAAAGAAACGCCATTTCCAGACCGGAAGTCGCTTTTCAGACTTTGATTAAAGATTACCATGGCCAACAATTTTTCCTGTGTATTAACTTGCACGGATTAATTGTTCACCACAAGACTAGTAATATGCGCTAACAAAGTAAATAGGGTCAATTTTGATTTCATGTCGACTCTAAAAATAGCTTTCATCAATTACTTGTAAAACCAAAAGTTTACAGTAGGCTATCACCCAAAGCTCACAATGCCATTCAGAGTTCACAAGAGATAATTTCTCGTTATCTAGGCATAACACAGCATGGTACAAAGTGATGCTCTCTCTCTCTATGATGTCGTAAAAGTTAAGACGTTCATCCTGTGTGTGTGTGTGTGTGTGTGTGTGTGTGTGTGTGTGTGTGTGTGTGTGTGGACAGATGCTTGAAAATATTAGGCTAGAAATATCTAATAGTGAATTAATAACTAAATTAGCCTAAATAAATAATGTAAAAATTTAAAACGTTGTTTTGATAAGTCTTTTTACCATGATTTAAATCTGTAGCTATAGGCTACCGCTGCGCATGTGTATTCTCATGCGTTGCGGAGTTTTAGGTGGGCGGAGACTCTATTTCTCATTCATGTGCTTTGCGGGACAGCGTAAGAGATAGGCTATTGTTAGTTAAAAACTAAACAAAAGTTTTTGTTAAAAAGTTTTGCTTATAATCTATTCGTTTGATGTATTTTTTAACTGTTGTTGTTTGATATGTTTAATGCTCACGTTTGAAACATTGTTTAAAAAACATAATTTACCATTTTTCTGGTATCTTTAAAAGTCGTTCGTGAAAGACATTCTATAACTTTAAATGATTTTGTTTTTAAGTTTTTTTTTTTTTTTTTATCTGTATGTGGAGGAAAACATTCTAACTTGTTTTACATTATTATGATAACTTTTTATACTAGCCTATACACCTTTGTATTTTAAAGGTGTGTATCATTTTAAAAAGTTATTAAAGTTGTATGTGAGAGTGTTACATGTCTGTGAAAAAAACTGTTTGCCTACCGCTTACGTTTCACGGTTTTAACGTTTAAAGCACATAGTTTTGAACAGATTCATTATTTTTTACTCCATTCTCAAACAATGATCATATTTCTCCATTGGGTTAGGTGGATTATCCTATCGAAGAGTGAATAAATCAGTAAGTTAGTGAATATTTGTTAACTTCACTAAAAGTCCAAAACTAACTAAAACATGAGTTTTTATTTTTTTAAACAACTATTATTTTTATAAATGTTATTTAGTGTAGACTAATTATAAATTTAGTGATAAGGTGGGCGGAGACTCGGCTTCACACACTGATCTAGCCTATACTCATGCATGTTTCTACCGTCGATGAGTGATGTATCATACGGAACTTAAAACTAAACTAAACTTTAGTAGCATATTGTATTTTAGTTGATGTTGTTTTGAACGGTTTTTTAAATCTGTATGTGAAGGACCATATTCTAACTTTTTTCAGATAACGTTGTAAAATGTACGAATACTAAACCATTGCATTTTAACTTTATACAGTGTTTTTAAAAAGTTTTAAATGTATGTGGAAAACAAAACTTTTCTTTAATTAAAAAACAACTCTCTGATCTGTTACCCAATACATTGCTTCACTTTTTTAAAAGTTTAAAGCACATTAACGTTTTAACATTTTACAAATGTATGAACGCTAAAGACGTGTATTTTAAATTGATGCAACGTTTTAATGTCTTTAAACACTATGTAATTGTGAAAGTACAACTTTTCTGCAAATGTATGTTAGAAAATAGAACTATTTGGTTGATATAATTTTAATACATGTTTTAATTCTAGAACATGTAAGCAATTCAAACTTTTTTAACATTTTACAACTGTGTGTTTACCAGCCGTTGTATTTTAATGATATACATTGTTTTAATGTCTTTTTTTTTTTGTATGCGATTGTGAAAAGTACAACTTGAAATGTGGACCGTGGGGAATTTTCCACGTTGGAGGGCTCAGTCCAAAAGTGGGGTGGGTGTTTGTAGGGAAGCGGGCCATGGGAAGAATTCACACGGGTCAGCCTCAGAAATAGGCCACAAACATTCGGGTATATCCATTCCAAAATTACTGCAAAGTATGTAAACGTAATCCTCTAGGTGATTTTTTTTATATAATCCGCAATGAAAACCGGTTCACTTCAGTCTTCCATCATCTTTCAAATCTCTCCATACTCCTGTATAAAATAAAATCCAATCCCTTTGCGTAAAAAAACAAATCGGGATCCTCTGTTGTATTCGTTGCGAATCGCTCGTCGTTATCCATTAACCAGTCTGACTTCTCTGTTGATTTTGTCATAAACCTCCAGACGTCCAGACAAGTGTAAAGTATATTCCCTACGATCCGTGTGCATCTTTTTTTCGCGGAGCTACAGTCAAATCCGCCTCAGTAATCCTTCTAAATCACAAGTATTTCTTCACGTCGAGTTTGCGCTCCTTTTTAAACTCTAACTGTCACTGAGGGGGAGGGGGTTCCCCCGTGAGTGATGTCATTTTAGGGACGTCCTTAAATCGAAATTGGCCTCTCAGCTTTGAGAGGGGTGTGTTAGGGGGTGTGGTCTCTTTGACTCATTACACACTGTTTCAGTGGTCATTTAAGTTCGGACAGCGAACTGACCGGTCGTGTTTTTCTATTTGGGAAGTGAAAAGGAGCTGCTGGGCTTTCCCATGGAACACCTGTTGTGGGAGGGGGTAGGGGCGGGGTTTGCGTGGGACTCTGTACAGGCCTCACAGAGTGTCAATCCTGACTGACCTCCGGAGTGAGTGGACATTCTTTTACACTGCTCCGGCACAAGAAACACTTATATATCTTTTAAACTCCGAGTCTTTAACAATTGGGTATGTAAAAACGTAAGGCTTTTTAAACTAGTTTGTGTTTTATGTAACAGTTTTTACAAATGCTGTGTGAAAGTTAAATGCTTACAAATCAACATTTTTTAAAAAATGATCTTTTTGTAAATGAAAAAGCTCTCTTAACTTGTTTTACTTTTCTGTAAATGACTGAACATTGAATTTTTAATGTTTTAACATCTTAAAATAACACTAACTCATTTTTTAATAACTCTTTTTAGAGAAAAATGCAATTTTAACTTATTTCACTGTTGTTTTAAAAGTGATGAATGTACATATGTCTTCTTTAATAAATAAAAACACTGATCTCACACTCTGACTATGTCTTTATTGTACATTTCTTAAAAAGTTTTAATATACACTGTTTAAAACTTCTGCGCGTGGGAAATTTTCCCACGCTTCAAATGTTCAATCCATAAGAAGGCATGGCACAAGTCCGATTTTCCCACGCTGTACTGTACAGCCCATAAGTGGGAGGAGCTAACGTGGGAATATTCCCATGGTCAAAAGGGGCGGGGCTTAGAGGGCCATAAATCACTCAAAAGTGACACATTGGGTCCCTCTATACTCTCTCTTGCATCACATATTTACATATTCATCTAAACATCGCTCTCAGCAGTGTGGGCGGTGTCGGATGTTCACCAAAAGTATGCTGGTCACGTATTTCGAACTTCGTTTTACCCTTAAACATTTGAAAAAAACACTCCGGGAGTATCTATCAGGGCCTTTAATTAGCAATTAAAGCTTGCACTCACATGTGTTGCACACTCATAGTGCATTTTTGGGAAACGAGATCGTTATCAGGAATCGTGGACCTGGCGAACGCCTCAACGCGAAATCTGTTCCAGTTTATGTCATTAATGACTCACCCTCATGCCGTTCCAAGCCCGTAAGACCTATTTTAGATTTAGTCCGAGAGCTTTCTGTCCCTCCATTGAAAATGTAGGCAACGGTATACTGTCCATGTCCAGAAAGCTAATAAAGACATCATCAAAGTAGTCCATGTAGTTAGGGAAAGTTAGGAATTTTTTTTGCCAATCTGCAAAAAAATGTCTTACCAATAGCTTTTTTTACCATGTGTTCCTATAGGTGTCTAGTAATACCTCCCAATTTATCCACGGCCAAATCCTCGGGGAAACGCCTGGAGAGGCAATCAAAGTTGGGGTGCCCAGACGGCCTGGGTAAAAATAATGATTTTTTTTGTTGTTTTTTTAATATTACCCTTTGAGATGTCTAACTAGGGGTTTTTAGGGGTGCCGAATCTATCCCAGCCATTAATTTTGAGTAAAAATGACTACAAAAAAAAAAAAAAGACCGCATAAAATGGTTTTATTGAACAATTACAAAACAAAACTTACTAAATCGGTTTAAGGCGAGACACTACAGGTGAATAGAGTCAAATTTTTAACTAGCAGATATCACCATGAAACTTTCCCAGTTGATTACCTATATTAAGATGAGAAAAAAATGTATTACAAGTTTTCTGTAATTTAATGTTTAAATATGCAAATTATGCAATATCTAATTAAATATGCGCTAATTTGCATATATTTTAAAAAACGAAATCTGAGTATTGGATAAAGCCAGGTTAAAAATAATTTTTTCATTGTGTTCACATATTAGATGGGAAAAAATTACTGAGGGATTTATGGATATCTACTTTTGTTATCCTGTAAATCCGAAAATACTGTCAATAGCCTTAAAAAAATTATTTTCGCCATGTTTTTTGGAATAAAATGTTATATAAATCAGGCTAGGAATAATATATTTACAAATACCTCTGTATATGTCTTCATAATATAACTAGGTACAAGACTGGGAAGTTTGGTATATATAGGTGCTACTGAAGTGGAGATTTCGGACTTGGAGTATGAGAGAAAAGTCATTTGAGAAAATGGGCTTTAAAGATTTATCATCAGCCAATGAGATTGCGCAAAAAATAAAGTGTAGTAAAATAAAGACCTAAATGTGTATTTCAGACTTTTTTTCACCACAAGTCTGAAAGAAGACATGTTATTGAAGACAAATATCCAAAAATCTCAAAATTGACCAGTAAAAAAAACACGATGTTTTTCCCTGCCGTGTCTCGCCTTAAAATTTAACAAACCTCATCCAACTCCCCTACATCTCACTCACGCCTGTTATCATCTGGCTGGTTGATGTTCTGGCAAGAGTTACCATGACAGTTCCCACAAACAGAAATACGCTTGACGCCTTGCTTTTTACAGCAGCACCTGAGAGTGTATTTTTCTACACTTTGTCTGTTTGCTTCTGTAGATTTCTCACAAATTCAACAAAAGTTGGCGTTCTTAATCAACATGCTGCTCCGCGATCTCTGCTGTCACCCTGTCATCACACACACTGTTAGGAAGCTCTCTCTCTCCTGTACAATGCTGTCGGATCCAAATATGGTCATTTCCTTTTTATCAGCAACCAATCGTGAAAGTAAAAGGGCTGAGTGCGCAATCTCATTGGCTGATGATAAATCTTTAAAACCCATTTTCTCAAAATGACTTTTCTCTCATACTCCAAGTCCGAAATCTCCACTTCAGTAGCACCTATATACACCAAACTTCCCAGTCTTGTACCTAGTTACATTATGAAGACATATACACAGGGATTTGTAAATATATTATTCCTAGCCTGATTTATATAACATTTTATTACAAAAAACAAGGCGAAAATCATTTTTTAAGGCTATTGACAGTATTTTTGGATTTACAGGATAACAAAAGTAGATATCCATAAATCCCTCAGTAATTTTTTTCCCATCTAATATGTGAACACAATGAAAAAATAATTTTTAACCTGGCTTTATCCAATACTTAGATTTCGTTTTTTTAAATATATGCAAATTAGCGCATATTTAATTAGATATTGCCTAATTTGCATATTTCAACATTAAATTACAGAAAACTTGTAATACATTTTTTTCTCATCTTAATATAGGTAATCAACTGGGAAAGTTTCATGGTGATATCTGCTAGTTAAACATTTGACTCTATTCACCTGTAGTGTCTCGCCTTAAACCGATTTAGTAAGTTTTGTTTTGTAATTGTTCAATAAAACCATTTTATGTGGTCATTTTTTTTTTTTTTTTTGTAAAGTCATTTTACTCAAAACTAATGGCTGGGATAGATTCGGCACCCCTAAAAACCCCTAGTTAGACATCTCAAAAGGTAATATAAAAAAAAAAAAAAAAAAAAAATCATTATTTTTACCCAGGCCATCTGGGCACCCCAACTTTGATTGCCTCTCCAGGCTTTTCCCCGAGGATTTGGCCGTGGATAAATTGGGAGGTGTTACTAGACACCTATAGGAACACATGGTAAAAAAAGCTATTGGTAAGAAATTTTTTTGCAGATTGGCAAAAAAAATTCCTAACTTTCCCTAACTAATGTGGCATCAGTGGGTTATTCTCTTCAAGGTCTGTTGTCAATCCGCGTTCACGACTCCGCAGTGCTGACGTAAGATGCTGCTGACATTAAAAATATATAAAAAAATATAGCAATACCAAAATACAAACAATGTAGAATAGCTTGAATACAGCGTGCGTCTCCCTCAGACTGTAAACGATGCTCGGGCGCACCAGATAACACGTCAGCAGCAGCATCTTACGTCAGCAGCGTCACTGCGGAGTTGTGAACGTGGATTGACAACAGACCCTGAAGAGAATACAATGCTGAATAAAGTCGTAGTTTTTGTTATTTTTGGACCAAAATGTATTTCCGATGCTTCAAAAAGTTTTAACTAACCCACTGATGCCACATGGACTACTTTGATGATGTCTTTTTTAGCTTTCTGGACATGGACAGTATACCGTACATACATTTTCAATGGAGGGACAGAAAGCTCTCGGACTAAATCTAAGATATCTTAAACTGTGTTCCGAAGATGAACGGAGGTCTTACGGGCTTGGAACGACATGAGGGTGAGTCATTAATGACATAATTTTCATTTTTGGGTGAACTAACCCTTTAAGTGTATGTGTCTTTAAATGATAATGAGCTTTGCTCACCCCACCCCTCTGTTCTGTGTGTACACCATTTGAAACTAGATGTACCGCATGGCCGTACAAAATATGACCGCCGCTCAGGCCTGCACTGGCTTTCCACATCTATCACCCAATCTTCACTCAACACCACCATATACAGGCCGATGGGTGCACAATCATTAACCCTTTCACATGCACACCATGATAAAGTGATGAAAAAAATATATTTTTTTGTTTTATCTTGCTCTAGTAGGCCGTGGCCTACTGGCTAGCACTTCAAATTTGTAACCAAAGGGTTGCCGGTTCGAACCCCGACCAGTAAAAAGCGACTGAAGTGCCCTTGAGCAAGGCACCTAACCCCTCACTGCTCCCCGAGCGCCGCTGTTGTTGCAGGCAGCTCACTGCGCCGAGATTAGTGTGTGCTTCACCTCACTGTGTGTCCACTGTGTGCTGAGTGTGTTTCACTAATTCACGGATTGGGATAAATGCAGAGACCAAATTTCCCTCACGGGATCAAAATAGTATATATACTTATACTTATACATACTAAGTATGAAAAATCTGTGATTTTTTTTTCAAAGGACCCTCCCATTCAATTTCTACAAAACTCTACCAAATGGTTGAGGTGCCTGTTGATGGTAAAAGTCAGTTATCTGACTTTGGCATGGGTTTGTTGTGTTTTACTGAAATAAAAAACATTTTTTCCCCAAAAAAGTGGTTTTATCTTGTAGCCCTGGTCCCAGAGTTTTAAAAAAACAATGTTAACAAAATTAAACTCATTCCCACTGTACCTAGTAGAACACTTAAGTAAATGTCCCATTGAAATTAATGGGATTTTATGGATTTAGGTGAAGAAAGTGTACACATAATACATTTTGGTCTGTACCATGAGGAGAAAACTGATTCAACTATATAAACTATATATTTTCTGAAAGCGTAGACTCTCAGGATGTGATCTAACATGGCATGAAACATGTCCCACCCACCTCATTAGTATACTGCATGTGTGTGTGTGACAGTATCATCCTAAACCAGCAACCCTTCGCTCAACAGCACCATCTACAGGCCGATGAGTGTACAGTCACTAAATGTGCACATAAATGAATTTATTTTATACCCCCCATGGATGAAATTCTACGAAACTTAGCATACCCCCAGAGGATGTCAAGTTAATCATACACCTGAAATATGGTGCAGTTCTGAACATCTAAACTGAAGATAGGGGCGATTAAAGCAGAATAATATTGCATTTTCATTTTTTATGGGAAGGGGCGCAAATCACAAATGAGTGATTATGGGCTAGGTTGATGTGGGCCCTTAAGACCAACATACCATAAAAATTTCTTCATCCTCGGTGCCACGGTTCAGGTAGTTATTTAGGAAAAACTGCATTTTTTGGGCCCCAAGTGGCCCCCGAGGACCAAACAAAATTTTTCCGTAAAAGTCTAGTGGGGCTACATGCCCACCAAATTTCATGTTCCCCGGTGTTTCGGTGTCCCTGGTATCGTTGACGAAAAATTCAGTAGATGACGAAAAAAAAAAAAAAAAAAAACTTTGACAATCGATTATGGGCTAGGTTGATGTGGGCCCTTAAGACCAACATACCATAAAAATTTCTTCATCCTCGGTGCCACGGTTCAGGTAGTTATTTAGGAAAAACTGCATTTTTTGGGTTTGGGGGGGCCCAGCGCGGGGGGGGAGTGGCCCCCGGGGACCAAACGAAATTTTTCCGTAAAAGTCTAGTGGGGCTACATGCCCACTAAATTTCATGTTCCCCGGTGTTTCGGTGTCCCTGGTATCGTTGACAAAAAATTCAGTAGATGATGAAAAAAAAAAAAAAAAACCTTTGACAATCCCTATATGACCGCTTTCGCTAGCTATGCTAGCGGCGGTCATAATAATAACACAATAACCATAACGCGTTGTTCATTATAAGCGTGGGATTATGAATTATATTGAGAACGTCGTACATAGAAAACATACCGTAATGTACCCAACAGCCGCATTCATCGTGAAGCGTGCAGCAAGCGATTTGCAAAGATTAATATAAATATTAATATAAAGGTTAATAAAACGTTACACTCACTTCTTCTTCTGGAGGTGCAGCAGGAACACGAATAGTTGGTACCGATCCTTTTTTCAGGAGCAGCTTCTTAGCAAAACCAGCTTTATACTGACCTTCGTTTATAAAGCAGTCTGGTGTGTGAAATGATTCGCGCAAACATGAAAGCATTGACGTTGATCGTGGGGAATATTCCCTTCGAAAACAAAACTCAGCCACTGCGTCTTCAGCGGTTCGGATTTAGGAACATCAATGACTGCTGTGTTCGTTATTACACCCAAGAACAGAACACCACAATCACTTAGAAGCCATTCTGCTCATAGACAGTGCTGCAGTATCAACAAGGACTATGACAGCTCGCTCACGAGCGAGGGCGGGTCTGTGTTGAAATGCTGCTGTCAATCAACAATCGTGTTAGGGGCGTTGATTTTGTGACGTCACAAAATCGAACGGCTTGATTTGAGATGGGGGAAAACATATAAGATTAAAAAAAAAACACTGGATGGATTTTTATCATTTTATGATGGTTGTGTACAGGCACTGCCAACACACATTTCAGTACAATCAACTTGTAAAAGTGCATGTACCATTATATGACCCCTTTAAGAGTTTTTAGGCGATAATGTACGTCTGTGCGCTCTAACTAAAAAAAATAAAATAATAATAAATAACTAAATAAAGCGCTGTTGAAACGTATGTAAAATGAATAGGCCTAGATACATTTAAAGCTACACTGTGTAACTTTTTTAGTTGATTCTTAGCAAAAAACACTTAGTTCTTTCAAAAATATATGTGCTCATTAATGTTTATTTACTTCTTTCAAGTAATAAAGTATTCTCTTAAGTTTATAATCTGCCATTGAAAGTACATACGGGTGAGGGGTTCGAATGCCGGTCGCCATGTTGCCCCTCCATCTTGAAACTACATTAGCCAAAGAGGGACATGCCTGTAAATTCAAGCTTCGCCTTTTGCGTTTTTCACTCAGTGACACCGTGACGAATGCGAGGGGGAGATTACTCGCGAGCTCGCGAGTGCCGGCAGATTTGAAAGATAGTGTGGTGAATCAACAACAAGATTTAAAGGTTTTTTTTTTTTTTTTTACGTATTTGTACAAAACGTCCTCCCACCGTCGCGGCCCTTGTGCGCATGAGCCAAGCGTAATAGAGTCCATGAGCTTCACCAACACAAGCGTTAAAACGCGCAGGACTGAACGCCTCTATCACGATGGACAGAGAATGGCTTTTACTTCGTCATAAAATATATTGTCTTTAGAAATGTTTTTTTCTTCTTCTTCTTTTCTTTTCTTTTACATATTTCTTTTTCTTTTTTTTTAAGAGTGAAATGTGCATGCGCTACTATGGTTCAGCACTCTGGACAGCGCGCGCGAGTTGAGCCTAATGTGACTTATTAGGCAACCGTAATTATTTTGTCTCAGAAGAATCATGCAGCTGATAACATTCATCACCAACTGGGGCAAATATATGGCAAGGGGACTTCTGAAGTGAGAAATGGACTTTGCGGAAATTCTATTAGCTTTGTTCGTCGTTGTGGTTGCGATTGTTTCTTTGTTGTCGAACTTACTGGTGTTGCTATGTTTCATCCACAGCAGCGAAATACGCCGACAGGTGCCAGGGGTGTTCACCATGAACTTGTCGTTTTGCAACATACTGATTTCTGTCCTGAACATGCCGTCCACTTTAATTGGGATTGTAAAGCACCAGCAGCCTTTTGGAGACTGTCTTTGTGGCACGCTAAGCTTTCTGGAGACCTTTCTGATAGCCAATAGCATGCTAAGCATGGCAGCCCTCAGTATAGACCGCTGGATCGCCGTAGTTTTCCCTCTGAGTTACTCTAGCAAAATGCGCTACCAGGACGCGTTGGTCATGGTGTGTTATTCTTGGCTTCACTCGTTCACGTTCTCTCTCATCCCGGTGTTTTTCTCATGGTTTGAATACAGTCCGATTTACGCATCCTGCACGTTGCATTTGAGCGAGGAGAGCACACGGATTAAGTTTACTGTGTTCACCATTGTCTTTCATGCCACCAGCTTTATGCTCTCGCTTCTGATTTTGTGCGTTACATACTTAAAGGTCTTAAAAGTTGCACGCTTTCACTGCAAGAGGATTGACATTATAACCATGCAGACCCTCTTCTTACTGGTAGATATTCATCCAAGGTATTTATGACCATTTATTCTTAGTAAGCATCATTGGGATGTTTTACCAGGTTTCCCATTGGATCATGTGTCATTAATATTTTGTAAAACTCTTTTGTATAGTGTTAAGCAGCGCTGTCTTTCAGAACAAAAGAGGAGAAAACAGCGCGCTACTAAGAAGATCAGCATTTTCATTGGATCTTTCATCATCTGTTTCGCCCCTTATGTTATTACAAGGTATGCCGCTTATTATTTAAAAGCTTAACATTTTACAAACCACTTGGTACAAACACTTTATCTGGGAGGGGTTGTTTATCAGACAGTATAATACAGAGATCTGAATAGGGAGGCTGATGAGGGACGCAACGAAGCGGTTTGCAGCGTTCAGTATACGTTCAATTGTGCATTATGATCTTAATTGCTTCCTTGTAGAAATGTTTTACTCTTGAAAAGTATAAAAGTGCCTCGAAATGGCGTTATTTAATTGAGTCGTGACTCGTGAGATGACGCTAACAAGACAAGAAAAAAAATCTTTCCAAGAATAGCTCTTGTTCGCCAGGTGACAGAACACAATCAATTTTCGTCTCTAGAGGGATTCGCGAATGATCTTGAAAGCTCACCTGATCTAAAATAAATAAAATAAAACAATTTTTGCTGTAAAACTGCTGTGTCTGTAACACCTACTATTCTTACTTCTCTTCCCTTCAAATAAAATGGTCACATATAATGTCATTTCGTTGACCACAGGATAGCAGAACTGATTTTTATTTTTGTTTTTATCTTTTGACAGAGGAAAAACGAAACAATGATTATACTACAACAATAAAATAATTTTATTATTCATTATTTTATATAGTTTTATATTTGTATATAAAGGGCCTATTTATGTTTCATATTTTCAAAGTTACACTTAATATAAGCATTATTAACATTTATCATTGTTACCATTATGCATTACATTTATAGAACAGTATTTTCCAATATAAATAGCCAAAATTGTCCATTGGTAAGCAACTCATTTCTCACATGAGAATGAATAGTTTTTTTTTTTTTAAATTGGAGTAATTTTCAGAACAACTAACATGATACTTTTAAGGACTGAATAAATATTGCTGTTTATCAGTAGATTCTTTGAAAGTTATATTTTGAGTGAGAAACACGTGCAAAACTTATTATGGTCTTTTATAATATGAAAAACTTAATAGGTATTATTCCGTTAGATAACTTAAGGGAAGTTATCTAACGGATTAATGCCTATTAAGTTTATCATTATATAAAAGACCATAATAAGTTCTGCATGTGTTTTACACACAAAATATATTTACTGCTTAAACAGTCATGGTAAATTAATACTGAGTTGTGTGTTTGTGTGGTTCTTGTCTAGATGCTGTCATTATGTTAATAATGGCTTTGCCTCTGTTTCACAGGTTGACTGAGCTGCTTCCCTTTGTGGATGTCAACCGACACTGGGGTATTGTCAGCAAGTGTTTAACATACAGCAAGGCAGCTTTAGATCCCTTCGTCTACTCCCTCCTGCGACAACAGTACAAGAAGGTCTTGATAACAGTGGCCAATCGCCTGTTGAAGCGTGATTTAAACCCATCCTCTGGACACAGCAGCTCTATGGACACAGAGAATGACTACAGTCTTCAGAGAATCAGCTAATGGCACTTGCACAAACAGGAAAAGCCTGTTAAAGGTGTTTGTTTGTGTGTGTGTTTGTGAAAGAATAGGACTGTGTGGTCACAGTTGGTGGCCTTTGCAATTTGGCAGCCAGTTTCAAACAGTTGGAGCCCTCAAAAAAGACATACAACTATTATACGCAATGCGACTGCAATTACTTTATTATCTGTTATATTTAACAATGTTAACTCATTTCACTCTTAATAGTCTATTTTTAAATGCATTCTATCTACCACTATCCACTATCTAAAAACAAAATCAACATTCAATCTTCATCACTCTATCAGCCCCTCAGCAAGCACCTTGGACAGCGTAATTAAAAGGCAGTGAGAGCAAAGAAATAAAATCTAGAGAACATCGATTAGATAAGTGATTTAATAGGAGTTAATACAATATAAATACGAATAATCTACATCAAGAGAAAATATTTTACATTTAGGCCTATTCCAATTTTGACATTAAGAACTTGGCTTTCCAATGAGACCTTCAAAACTCTGACAAAACTCTGACAAGTTTATCCTTATTATCCAGTGATCTCATAACATTGTGTTCAATTGACATCTGGGCAAGTTTGTTCTTTCTTGCAGCATGGTGGACCGCATATATGATTTTATCAGCCTCAAGCAGGAGATATTAATATATAAAAAATATTAAATTATGGGAAAAAAAATTAAATGAAACTAAAACTGCCCGTAGATAGCGGCAAATCATTGTCTTGACGAGTGAATGAATCATTTAGTCAAATTAATTGTTCAAAATGGCTAATTCATTCAAGGACAATGCAAGTGACTGTCTTTGTGAGTGAGTCATTGAGTCATTCATTAGACGGATTCTCAAAAAATTTGGATTGATTCAGTACCGAAACATCACTGTGTTGCTTGGAAACAAGCAATGGCAATGTGGAATTATTCGTTGATGAAATAAAGCAAAAACAGATGTTTTAAGTCTAAAATGAAAGCCACCTAATATTAATTGATTTATTGAACTGTTGTTTTCCAGAAAACAGCACACTATCCTGCAAGAACTCATACAGGGACATTTTTTTGCCCTATATATCTCAAATTTTGGGGGCATTTTTATTCATTTTGGTGGTATTTCTGCCCTTAGCCCACATTCATTTTCTACCCTGGTGTATGCACAGTGTAATGGTGGGGGTTGGGGCTCTTTTTCAACCAGCAAAGTGCTGAACATATAGGCTACATATACAGACTTACTACAAAAGCTGCAGAGTAACATTACACCACATATTGTTAACTTTCTTGTTAAAAGACGTTTCACTCAAAATGCATACATGGACAGTGATGCATTTTATTATATCTTAGTAAATGACATTAGTGAAAGAACAGCCAAAGCTACAAATCTCTACTACTGATGTCGGAGCTTTTATAGCATTTAACGTAACTAAATGTAGATTCCTATAACAGCTGTTCATAGTGCTAATACTTTGTGCTATTTGGTGGGATGTTGCAAGTTGTTTTTAAAAGATGACTTCGTTAAACTCTTGATGGATAGCTACTTTGCACATTATTAGAAATGTATAGTGTACTTATTTATTTACAATGAATTCAGTTAAGCGGTTTACAGAGTACCAGAATTCAAACTAACAAAGTGCTTTATACTGTATTAGCTGTATTAGTGCGAGATTTGCTAACATTTGTTCAATTCATTGTTTTGTGAAAATGGTGCAATAAAGATATCTATATGAATAATGAAATAATGAGTAAACCTCTAAATGGAAACATGTACACTATTTTACTAAATTAATAGGAAAATTGATTGATTTGATTATTTTATCAGATTTATTTAATCAATGCTATGTATTTTTTTCTACTAGTGCAAGTTTAAAGATGGAACTAGTTAGTGACTTTTTTAGGACCTATGATCTTCTGATCATAAAGAAATAATAAATTGTTAGTCTTTTAAAACAAGTGTTCAAAAAAAAAAAAGAAACAAGAAATTGAGAAGAGATGAAACTCAAGAGTAGGCGTTGTTCAAAGGTCTGGGCTCTGCAGAACATCGCTATAGAGGTTTTCATGTTTGCTGTTATATATATATATATATATATATATATATATATATATATATATACTAGTGCTGTCAAACGATTAAAATATTTAATCATGATTAATCGCATTAATGTCATAGTTAACTCAAAATTAATCGCACATTTTTATCTATTCTAAATGTCCATTGATTTCTTTTTGTCCCATTATTTTTTTCTCATTTTAATGCTCTATCAACATGGAAAAGTAGATCGGCTTGCTTTGAGCAAATGTTTTTTTTTATTGAAAACAACATTGGCATATACTGGAGTGTTCAATTTCACACTCCATCCTTAATAAACAAGCTACAGTTAGTCCAAAATGCCGCCGCTAGAGTTCTTACTAGATCAAGAAAATATGATCATATAACACCAATTTTATCATCACTACATTGGTTACCTATAAAGTTCCATATTAATTACAAGGTATTGCTACTGACTTATAAAGCCCTAAATGGCTTAGCTCCAGTCTATTTAATGGACCTTCTATCGCCCTATAATCCATCGCGCTCTTTAAGATCACTAAATTCGAGGCTTTTGGTCATACCTAGGATATCTAGGTCCACCAAAGGAGGGAGAGCATTTTCACATTTAGCTCCAAAACTCTGGAATAGTCTACCAGATACTGTTCGTTGCTCAGACTCGCTCTCCCAGTTTAAAACTAGATTAAAGACGCATCTCTTCAGCCAGGCATTCATATAATACTTTTAATCTTACAGTTAAATCTGACCTCTAGTTTATAGACGCCAGAGGAGAACTGGCCCCTGACTGAGCCTGGGTTCTCCCAAGGTTTTTTTTTTTTTCTCCATCAGGTCACCTGATGGAGTTTTTTCGGTTCCTTGCCACTGTTGCCTTTGGCTTGCTCAGTTGGGGATATTTAATTTAATTAATCAATCAACAATACTATTGATCAGCATTACCAAACGTGGACGTTTTCCACTAGAAACAAACATTGATGTATTATTTTAATTTAATACTGTGAAGCTGCTTTGATACAATCTGTATTGTGAAAAGCGCTATATAAATAAACTTGACTTGACTTGACTTGACACTAACATTCTCACTCAGAGCAAATAATCGCATCAGAGAATTCGCATCAGCTGTGTGCTTGGCCATCAAGTGGTATTTCAGACTGGACGTGCTGCAATGATAGCTCAGTTCACAACGACAAAACACACAGATCACTTTGGTCTTGTCAATGGAACCATTTGGAAACTTTTTAAAAGTAAACTTTCCATTCAGAATCTTATTGGCATCCATTTCGGCGGCTCGCCATCCACTCAAAACGTAACATTAGCCTACTACTCTTTGGCTGGCTCGCAAGCCCAAACAAGTGTGTGCGGCATGCCGGTTGTTTTCTTTCCGGTCTAGCTAGATCCGGTGTGGTGTTGTAGTTTTTCTAACGTTACTAGTTGTTGCAACGGCATGTGAAAAAAACTACAAAGTTTGCTAGGCCAAAAAGAACATTAATCTCGCGCTAAAAAAATGTACGCCGTTAAAATGGGTTTGCGTTAATGCCGTTAATAACGCGTTTAACTGACAGCACTAATATATATATATATATATATATATATATATGTACACTGAACAAAATTATAAACACAACACTTTTTCACAAATCTGTCTAAATCTGTGTTAGTGAGCACTTCTCCTTTGCTGAGATAATCCATCCACCTCACAGGTGTGGCATATCAAGATGCTGATTAGACAGCATGATTATTGCACAGGTGTGCCTTAGGCCGCCACGCAATTTTGTGGTGCACATACACTGGCTATTAGAGTATGACCGTCAGCGAACTGATCCGAAAACAAATGATCTTCCGGCGAACACGATTTTACATTAATTTATTCAGTCGGTCTGTCTGAATTAATGAAATAATGAAAATAAATAAATACATAAATAAATGTTTACTTCACAGTCCAATTTCACCTGAAAATTATAGTAGGCTACACCTCACATTCAGTCTAATTCTAAATTCCAAAATATCTGTTTCAAAAAATTCTGTCAGGAGGGGAAATCCAAGATGGCGCAGAGAGCGATCGCATTTATGCAAGTTCTGATAAAAATTGCATAATAATAATCTCCTATAATCGATACCTCTGGCAAAGAAAACAACCAGTTGTGTGGAAACTGTATCCATTATTAATTGAATTTTGGTTTTGTTGTGCTACCTAAGACTCTTCGTTCCTTCAAAAGTAAACGAGATGTCTAACAAAGTAGATACCAGGCTAGCCGACCATGACTTTAACATGACCGCGCTCATGGAGGCATGTGATGATGAAGAAGTTAAAGCGATGATGGAAGAAAGTACCAAAGTAAGATATAAACACACCATTACCCAGCACGAACTGGGAAAAGAGCTTTCCTAAAAGAAGTTTATGCACTCATTGATGGACTGAGAGTTGACCCGTAACTGATGATTCTGAAAGGTAACATCCAGGCTCAGGTTAAAATATTCAAGGATTGTCACTATATCAGATGGAAATAATCTAAGCAACTATGTCGAAGAAAAGGTAGTTAACTACAGTTTAATTGTAATAAGGTGGTATTGTCAGGGTTCTCCTCTGACAGTTCTGTCAGTCTTGTCTTTGTTTGTTTAATGTGTCTTTGTTTATGTTGTGCTTGAACACATGGCTCTGTCTTTGTTTCCAATTACCACACCCTCTTGTTTAGTCATTGATTAGTTTTCGTTTGTCTGAGTGTGCTCACCTGTTCCTTGTGTTTTCTGCTCCCTTTATATTAGCTGTGTCCCAATGTGAAGGCTGCATCCTTCGAAGGATGCACCATGTAGCCTTCGTAGGATTTCCTAATTGCGGAACCAGGTGTTCCCGATTACCACTCTTGGCACCAAGCAAAGAGAGGACAGCTGCCATCCTGATAATTCATTTGATTGAATGAATTGAGTATGGAACCAGAATTGGGTATTGTAATTTTTATGTTTTACAATTTACTGGAGGACATGGTGAGGATGTTTCAGCCCCGGCGCTGGTTTGCTGTGTCCCAAGGCTGCGTCCTGAATTGGTGGATTACACTTTAAACTGTTCAAGTATAGGATGTTAACTTGCGTAAATAATGTAATGATATATGAAAAAAAAAGAAAACTTACATAGGCCTCTCCCTCTCTCTCTAACTTGTGTAAATAATGTAATGATATATGAAAAGAAAAGAAAACTTACATAGGCCTCTCCCTCTCTCTCTCTCTCTCTCTCTCTCTATATATATATATATATATAAATATTATTATTATATAAAAAATTTTTTCAAAGGTTCAAATGTTCACTTATATCTTACCTTGATGCAATTTTGTAGGCTAGTTTATTCTTTTTATTATGTACACAAATGGACCATAGTGAACATACAGGTTTTCAACCCTGTTTGAATATAAAACCCAGATGAATATAAAAAAGTCCCACTCGTCATCGGCAGCTGTCACAGTTGCCAGGCGACAAGCATAATTCCTCCGTAGGCTAGACCGGTCCGAGCACTTCAGATGCACCCTTTGATATGGGATGCAGCTGTAGTTAGCAACAATTTGTTAATATTGTGACAATGGGCTTACATTTTGTTACTTTAATTTTCGGAACTACATACTTCGTTAAGTATTCACGTACAAATGTGAAGTAACCTACTGAAGTACTTTTTTTCCCTCACAGGACAGCAACACTACAAAATTATGTTATTTTACAATTTGATGCATTATTTTACATTAAACTACACAAAAGTATATAGTTTAAATCTAATAACCTTGAGAATATTCAGAAGTAAAAAAAAACATGCAGTAATGCAGTAGGCCTAGTAGCCTAAAATAAATGCAAAACCATCATAAAAACCCTGACAAGGAGGGTTCTCTTACGAAAGGTCTCTCGTACTGCGTAATATCTTACGCTAGGGGAAAACCTCTTTTCCGCGAGATATTGAAGCCAAAAATTATCCTTAATTTTGAATTAATGTAAAACGCGTTGCGGCAGCATGCAGACGTAGGCGAGAGAGGAAGAAGCCGCGCCGTCAGAAAAAGCCTTCTGCGGGACGAGCCTTTGCATCTGAAACCGCTGGTCAACAACTCGCCGCCTTCAGTCGCCGTTCCTGCTATGCTATCCGGCGTATTATATCCTTTTCTCTGCTATTGTGTGTTCGCCGCTGCGACACACTCTTCTAAAAGAGAAATTTCCTATGAGGCGTTGTTTCAAATGCCTTGCACACTCCCGCTCTCTCTCTCCCTCTGTTCGAGCCGCGCAAACTGCGCCGTTCACAAGGGATGTCAGAAGCGGACGGTCACGGGGCTAGCTTTCTCGCTCTCTCCCTCTGTTCGAGCCGCGCAAGCTGCACCGTTCACAAGGGATGTCAGAAGCGGACGGTCACGGGGCTAGTTTTCTTTACGTTACAAGAAAGCTACCCCGCCCTTGCGCCCCGTTCGCGCGCGTCACTCACCGGCGAAAGGAGAAAAGAGAGTGTTTTATTCCGAGGCCGGACCAACCTCCATTTCTCACATATTTCTCAGTCCCCTCTTAACCCTCTGGGGTCTAAGGTGTTTTTGGGGCCCTTAGGATGTTTTGACATGCCCTGACATTTGTGCTTTTTTCAGTTATTTATAAACATGATAATGGCAAAGGTGTAAATTCACTCTATATAGCACAAACATGGCTACCATAATATGTGAGCAACATGTATGTAGATGTTTGTATTTTAAGAGAATAACCAGCCAAAGAGTATTGAAAAAAATAAAAATTAAAGTTGCTGAAATAAGACCACAAAACTCATACTAAATATGTGTCCACAAGACTTTTGACTAATGGATGTTGTCACTTCGAGTTCTGGTTTCAAAATTATGTGAAAATAGTCCTGCTTTATCGTTCCCATAAAACAATACATTGATTTAAATTGTATAAGACAGGTTTTGCTTGGAAAGCCAATATGCGAGGGGGGCATGAAGGAGGAGTAGTTTACACCTGAGAATACAATGCCCCACCCATTATGCGTAATTACTCTGCATAATGAGCCATTCATTCAGGTGTGACACTTCAGCCACAAGAATGAATGCAAGGACAAAATATATATTTAGAAGAAGACTTATATTGACCATTTAAGATTTTGCTTACATCTATCTTGTAAATATGTTTTGCTATTTTATTAAAAAGGTTACAATTACAACAGTAATTACAATTTCAACAATATTTCAAGTGTACTCTTTCTTTGTAAAAAGATGATTATTGGCCTACATTTTATCATATGTATTCATTAGTTTGAATATAGCCAACACTGGAACAGCTAACATCTTAGTTGATGACTTTATTTTTGACAAAAATAGTATTATATATATATATATACATGTACATGTACATGTACATATATATATAACATATGAGCAGAAATTGCTAAACAAAAGCTTATTTAATGTGGCAGTATATTCTACAGTAAAAACTGTACCCAAATCTAGTCAACAAAATGTTGTCTTTCATATTTCGCCTGACTGTAACGTTGTTTTTATGAAATATTAGGGCATATAAATGTTAATTTGCAGTTTAATACGTTGCTTATACAAATAGCCTACATTTTATTTCAACATATTTCAGTCGATTTTTACTCATCTCAGTATAGCAATACAGTTTGCTAAAACATCATCATTCATTCACACACAGAAACGCGATTCAAATTTAAACTCTCTTTTTGCGAGCTGTAGTAAACAGCGCGCATCTCTGCCGTTCATTCATTCACACACAGAAACGCGATTCACTTGAGAAGGAAAAAAACTTACTACAGTATTCCTCAGCTCAGCAGCATCCGTTGCTCCTCGAAATACCAGCACTTCTGAGGTACATTTTCCATTATTATTATTACGATAGTCCTCACAGCGCTGCGAGACGGTGTAAACAAGTACAATGTGTTTTCTCGAGCTGATATGGGGGCATTCACAGGTTTGCGTGGATTGCTTCAGTCATTTGCGTTTGAATAGCACGCGTGGGCACATTAAAAATAATTAGATGAGATGAGAACGACTGACATCTCGCTCTTTTCTTACAGATTACATGAACTGAGAATATTTGTTTTTTATATAAATTACTTCATTTAAAAGAAGAGAATTCAAGCTTCATGCCTGTGTGTCTGTATGTCTGTTTGACTGAGTATTCGCTGAGTTATTGTTCATTTTCAGACGCATTTCAGAATGGACTTCACTGACAGAGAGAAAGCAGAACTCACATCATGTTTATTTTTCTTTATTTGGCAAAAAGCACAACACTTTGTTTTTATTGTGAGTATACACAAAAATAATACACACTTAACAGAATGGATTGATGTATGAAACTTGTTTGTAATATCAAAGTCAACAGAGCAAAATGAATCTCTTTTGAACTGATAAAAAAAAAAGCGAGCCTATCGCGCCGGCGCGATTGCCGACCTCAGGGGGTTAAGTTCAGGCGATTGGAAATATCAATATTGCAGTAAACGAGCCTGTTATAGTACATGCACGCCTGCAAACAAACGCTGTCACAAGACATGATGACGCTCTCTGGCTATTCGCCTATTACGACCCCTCTTCCCGCTCTCTCTCTATTTGCTTGAACCGCGCAGACTGCGCCGGTCACAAGGGATGTCAGAGCGGACGGTCACGAGCAATGTTCAGCACCCCGCGTGCCTCGCTCACCGGTGAAGGGAGGAGTGAGAGTGTTTTAGTCCCGCCGAGGCCGGACCAACCTCTAATTCTCACACATTTCTCAGTCCCCTCTTAAGTTCAGGCGGCTGGAAATGTTAATATTGCAGTAAACGAGCCTGTTATAATACACGCACGCCTGCAAACAAACGCTCTTATATGCTCGCTCTAACTGAAAGCTTATGTGTTTTCCCCCTGTGGCTCAGTGGCGAAATCCTAGGCAACCCGCTCGCCTGCACCCAAACACTATTTCTATGGCAACTCAGAGAAATCTCATAGAGTACAATTCTGGTCATCCGGCTCACGCCGATGGTGTCTACGATGGTGTTCAAGTCCCGCTGCGGCCAGACTTCCACCAAAACTTCTCGCTCGTTCAGTTCCAGAAAATGCGACTGTTCCAGTGTATTTAGCAGAAAACAAGTCGGTTACACAGCCTGTTTGCCCGCACACAAACGCCGTTTTTACGGCGACCCAGTATATTTTCTGGTATTCCGGTCACGGCCGATGGTGTTATGAGTGTAGTAAAAATGCCCACAGCCCAATGCTCATTCCTACACACAGGCACAGCCCGTCACATTCCAGGGCTCGCACACATAAAATCGACTCATGTCGATTGTGCATTGAATGTAGTGAATGTGCCCACGACCCAGTGCCCACAAACACTACACACTGCATGTCTCACGGGTTCTGTAAAAACGAAACCAACGCACATACAGTCTGCTCAAGCAGACAGTGTTTTCAGTGTAGTAAATGTGCCCGCTGTCCCGCGCCCACATTCACTCACAGACATGACAAGCCCTACGGGGTTCGCCCCGCTCGCTCTCTCTCAGTAAACCACCATAGGAGAGTCGAGCGCGGGCAGGCTGCCCGCTGTGATCAGCGCGCTCCCCGCCTCGAACGCTGCAAGCACGGCGTCTATGTTTCAGCATACCGATGCTCTCCGGTCGCCACCATGTCGTGACCAGAGCCCAGATCTCATTCAACCCCTAGCTATTCATGCAAGTGCATGGGCAAAGCTCCCCGGGGTATCAGAACGGGTGCTGAACATTATAAAAAGAGGCTATTCGCTACAGTTTGCTCGACGCCCCCGCCGTTACGCGGCGCGAATCGAAACTACGGTGAAAAGGGAAGTAGCACATCTACTCCGAGCCGAAATAGCGAAACTGTTGAGCAAAGGGGCAATAGAGCCTTTATCTCAAGCTCAGAGCGAAGGGCTTATTAAGGGCTTATGTGTCTCGCTCGACTGTCTTCAGACAGACGGAGCAGCTCTTTGTTTTGTTCAACGGACGTTCTAAGGGACTAGCTGTGTCGAAACAGAGTCTATCCAGGTGGATAGTTGATGCTATACCGCTGGCTTACACTTCTAAGGGCCTGTAGTGCCCGTTAGGTGTCAGAGCGCACTCCACAAGAGGCATGGCCTCGTCGTGGGCTTGGTCTAGTGGGATTGCCTTGCAAGATATCTGTATCGCGGCAGGCTGGGCCTCCCCGTCTACATTTATAAGGTTTTATAACCTAGAGGTTCCCGCCTTGCAGGCTAAGCTGCTTTCGGTCTAAAAATCAGTACTGTCTGCCCGAGGCTATCGGCTCAGAATACTGAAACTGCTCGAGCGCCGCTCGCTGATCGATTAAATAACTCTATGGGCAGTGTGTAAGACCCATAATATTCATCAGACCAGGCCGAGTTTTTCGGCCTGACTGTGTGGAACACTATTGATATAATCTGCTCCTTATAGGATGCTACTTATTACAGGAATGATGCTGTTCCAGCCCCTCTTACCTGGACTCTCTGCGAGTCCCTGATGATCATGCACTATATGAGCCCCGGGCACTTGCCCTTGGGACTTTGGTGTTGGATCTCAGCACGCACAGCGTTTTACACTGTGTTCCCCTAGCGTAAGATTTTACGCAGTACGAGAGACCTCTCGTAAGAGAACGTACTCGGTTACTAACATAACCTTGGTTCTCTCTAGAAGAGGGAATGAGTACTGCGTATCTTTGCCGTGCATGCATCACGCTCTGGTTCGCTTCGGCGATGAAAAAACAGATTCTACAGCCTGTCGAGCCATATTTATAGGCCCAAGCCACGGCCGTTTCGCGAAGCGCCCTCATTGGATCTGACGTCACGAGGGGCCTCTCTCGATAGGCTGCTGCAGTTGTCGCAGGGCAGCCAATGGGCGCGCGAGCTGTCTCGCCTATGTCTGCATGCTGCCGCAACGGGTTTTACATTAATTCAAAATTAAGGATAATTTTTGGCTTCAATATCTCGCGGAAAAGAAGTTTTCCCCTAGCGTAAGATATTACGCAGTACTTTTTCCCTCTTCTAGAGAGAACCGAGGTTACGTTAGTAATGAGTAAGTTTTTTTTCCTGCAGAATACATACCTTTAGTAACTCTTGACACCTTAAGTACATTAGAGTATGCAAGATAATTTTGCTTAACTAAGGTTTAAAATATATGACTAGTAGTTTTTCCCCAATGCAGTATTAGTAGTTATTAAAAGTACTTTTATATATAAAGTACTTTAAAAAGTACTTTTATTTATAAATATACTCTTTCTGAAAAAAATCTCAGTGACATGGCAGCTGTCGATTGAGTCAGCCCTGCAAACCTTTTGGTAGACAACTTGGTGGATAGTGGAAATATGCACTCAAACACTCTGGAGACAATCCCAGATGATGTCCCACCAGCAGAGAGGCCTTACCAGGGTCTCTATTGTGGCAGCCCATCCCAGTCCAGCAGAACCACCAGGGTCTCCCTGCTCAGCTGAATAAAAGTCTACATAATTTTTTCTTATTTTATGTACTGTAAATTTAAATGTTTATGTTGATTTTGATTTTGATGTTTCACGTATGTTGTAAATAGTTGGAAAAAGTACTTTTATCAACTACTTTAAAGCTACATAAAATTTATTATGTAGCTTTAAAGTAGTCGATCTCAGAATGCAACGTAATGAACGTAATGACTCCATTTGAGGAAATGTCATGAACTTGTAATTTCAATGAAAAGCATGATAACTTAGATAAAAAAATATCTGTGAATTTATATGGAAACAAGCTTTTGCATTCGGAGATCGACTACTTTTGACTGACAAAATTCCAGCCACCGGAAACACTAACTGATAAAGTGAGTTGTACAAAACCTTTCTTTCTAGTAAACTTTGTGTACACAAACAATGTAGTCAATGCTCAAGTTCATGTGTAGAGCCCCTGGTGATACTTCGAGAAAAGTTTCAAGTTGTGTCGAGCCTTCTTAGTGTTTTTTTAAAATAGCGATTTTTATGCTATCATAGAAGTACCCCATGCACTCACATTCAAAAGGCAGTTTGACCTAAAACGAAAATACGGTCAATCTTAAAATGGCGTTTCCATTCTAATTATGCTTTTAAACAAAAGTTTGAAAACAGTCTGCCCCCTTCTCAGCTTGCCTGTCATTGTGCTTTGTGCCTACTGTTTGGACTGTTATCACCTCCTCACCCACCATCTCTCGTCTTGTCAACTGTCTTTTTAATAAAACCTGTTAACACTCATTCTGTGCTTGAGTTTTCTCTCATAGATCCGTGACAGAACGAACTGGCTACTACTGGACTCAGCAGAATGAGTATCAGAATCCTCCTACCTGCTAACATGCCGGATAGACTGACTGCTCTTTGCCAGAAAGGCTTGGATGTGATAAACAAAAAGAGCCTAGGTTCAATTTTGGCGAGAGTTACCCTTTAACACATCAGGACATGCATACAAAATACTTCAGAAATCATATTTCTGGATACTCAAATTTGGTTAAAACCTTTGTAGACATAGATTGCATGACAGCACTACAAAAACACATAAAAGTGAAACCCCATTGCCTTATCTACTGCTTTTCTTATTGTTGTGGGCTTTATAGGGTGAGTGATATTTCTTAAAATACACAAGACAGACTAGTGCAAATATTACAAATAGGTTGTTGTCTTACCTCCAAGCCATGCTGGCAGAGTTTTTGGCCCCTGTAAAGAAATGGTCATTTTCAGACCGCAATTTAATAAATTGAGCTGTCTGCTCCTTGCTCCCTGAAACAATTATTAAACTAATATTAGCACAAGTTTAGCCTCAAACCACCTGACAAATGAAGCCATGCAATGGTGACAAAGGAGTTAAGATGAAGTTTATAAGAAAGAAAAACTTGTGGCTTTTAACTCTGGTTTCGCTAGCTATTTGAGTAAATGAAAACATAATACTTACATTTAAATGTGAATTTGCCGTCCACCACCGAACTCTCGGCCGCAATTTTTTTAAATAAAAATGCTGTCGTCACCGGCGCGCAATGACTTATAGGGTAGGATAGGCCGCTAAGGATCCTTTTATGTATCCTTCCTTTCATGGGGAAACGAAGGGTGCATGTGGCGTCGCTTTTGTAGGATGCAGAATTGAATTGGAACATCCTTCGTCGCGCTGCTGTGACGATTCATCGCGCCGCTGTGATGTAATCAGCCTTCAAATACGGCCTTCGGAGAATGCAGCCTTCACACTGGGACACAGCTAAAGTGTTCTCTTTCCCTCATGTTTTGCCAGTTCGTTGTCATTGAGTGTGTTGTGCTACCTGTAACTAATTGCTCATGGTTCCAGTTGTGGATAGTGCCTGGATACCTTGTCTTGTGTCTGTTGTGTTCGCTGTTTGTTCCAGCCCTGCAAGCTGGCTGCTTCCTCTCTCTACCAAGCAGCGAGACCGGTGCATTGACTGATTGTGTGCTGTGAGTCCATCCATGAGTGCTGTATTATCCTGTCTGGCTCTTGCTGCATCCATTGGCCTTGTGCTGCACATCTACCTCAGAACACCAGTCTGTTCACCTTGGGCTGGTCTCAGCTGCCCCCTTCTCAGCTTGCCTGTCATTGTGCTTTGTTCCCTGCCTACTGTTTGGACTGTTATCATCTCCTCACCCACCATCTCTCGTCTTGTCAACTGTCTTTTTAATAAAACCTGTTAACACTCATTCTGTGCTTGAGTTTTCTCTCATAGATCCGTGACAGAACCAACTGGCTACTACTGGACTCAGCAGAATGAGTATCAGAATCCTCCTACCTGCTAACATGCGGGAGAGACTGACTGCTCTTTGCCAGAAAGGCTTAGATGTGGGGGCTTTTGCCCAGTTTTTTTTTTGGACCATGGCTGTGCGGTTAGATTATAATGCACTGCCCTTAAGGACATCTTTAACACCTGCTTAGATGACCCCCTGCCTGCATGGGAGATGGATGCTCTCAGGATTCTGGATTTCTGGGGGTTCTCCAGGTACCTTGGCCAACGCAGTAAGTGGGGAATGCCAAGTCGACCAGAATCTGCCTGCAGCAATCACCTTGCCCTTCCGCGCCTTTCACGTCAAGTACACAATCCTCCTCTGACTTCTACCAAGAAGCTAAAATCCAGAAAGAGGGCAGTCCAGTCCACCACATCTACCCCAGAATCTGCCAAGATTGCCCTTGTTACCCCAGAACCAGTCAAGTTTACTGTCGTCTTCTCCCAGGCAACCATGTCAGTTCTAGTCACCTGAGTCTACTAAATCAGACTCCATCATACCTGAATCAGTTACATCCACTTCTGTGGTTCAAGAACCAGTCAAGCCCACAGTCATCTCTCTGTCAGTCAAGTCAGTTCCGATCACTTCAGAGTCTGCAAGGTAAACCTCTGTATTCCTAGAATCAGACGAGTGTCTTTGTTTGTGTTGTGCTTGAACATATGGCTCTGTCTTTGTTTGTGTTGGCCATGTGCTCCTCTGTTCATGCCTCCTTGTTTCCAATTACCACACCCTCTTGTTTAGTCATTGATTAGTCTTCATTTGTCTGAGTGTGCTCACCTGTTCCTTGTGTTTTCTGTTCCCTTTATATATGTGTTCTCTTTCCCTCATGTTTTGCTGTCATTGAGTGTTGTGCTACCTGTTACTTATTGCTCATGGTTCCAGTTGTGGATAGTGCCTGTCTGTTGTGTTCCCTGTTTGTTCCAGCCCTGCAAGCTGGCCTCTCTCTCTCTCTCTCAGCAAGACCGGTGCAGTGACTGATCATGCCCTGTGAGTCCATCTACGTGTGCTGTATTATCCTGTCTGGCTCTTGCTGCATCCATTGGCCTTGTGCTGCACATCTACCACAGAACACCAGTCTGTTCACCTTGGGCTGGTCTCAGCTGCCACCCTCTCAGCTTTCCTGTCATTGTGCTTTGTTCCCTGCCTACTGTTTGGACTGTTATCACCCACCATCTCTCGTCTTGTCAACTCTTTCAATAAAACCTGTTAACACTCTTCTGCGTTTGAGTTCTCTCTCCTAAATCCGTGACTGGTATGGTTTAGTTATTGGGTTCTTTAGGACAACTTGCTCACTCCTGCGTAGTAAAATGAAGTTGAGTTCATAGTGTAACAGTTACATTATTAATATATTCGTTTCTATCTTTGAATGTCAGGGGGTTAAATAGTGTTAAGCGTAAAGCTTTTTATTTTGCAAGGAACAAAAAGCAAATTGTGTCTTTTATAAGAGACTCATTCTATTTTGAATGATGAAAATCTTTGAAAATGCAATGGAGTGATTTAGTTTTGTTTGCACATGGATCTTTACATTTGATTGGAGTGATGTTATTTAACAGATTTGAAGGCTCTATGAAGGTTCATGAAGGGGATAAAGGTCACTGGTTAATGTTAGCTGTGGAAATACATGACATGTTATATATTATGCATTGATGTTATAATAACAAAGTAGCAAATAGAAAAACGTTTGAGAAACTTGGTAATCTGGTTAACGAATGGAAAATAATTGTATAATTCAGAAAATGTGATAATGGGGGGAGACTTTAGTATAGCCCTTGATTCATGGTTAGACCGGAAACCCCAAAGAAGTTCACATTCTGTGTATAATGATACCATACTGATTTTGTGTACAACAACACGTGTTTGATTACTGGTGGGTATCTAACCCAAATAGCATTCAACATACATGGTTTAACCTCTCGGGAAATGGACAATGCTCGAGACTAGATTATCGGCATATTTCTAGAGAATTATGTAAGGATGTCTCAGACTGTATCATTTCAGCTTCCACATCATTGTATGGTTGCTCTGTCCTTATCACCTACTCACCTACTGTCACGCTTGTACTGAGAAACGAAGACACCAAGATAAAGTGACAAGGTTTATTGATCAAGCATAAGCAACTTCAGAATACTTGAAGGCTTGTAATGTCCCACGAAGATGGAAGTCCCCGGGGATACTTGTGAAGGAGTGAGGAGGGTAGAGCTTGAATGGATCAGCTGGATCTTACGATAGGATACTAGAAGTGTCGATGATCCGTACGGGAGAACCCCAGGAAGGTTAACGTGCGTCACTGGAAGCCCACTTCACGGACGCTGCAGAGGAGATATAAACAGGACGTTAGGAAATGGTATAAACCACTTGAAGGAATCATAAACTTGAATCCGGACAAAGATCTCCAGGAACCAGAGAGGCAGGTAACGAAAGACGAGACCGGACACTGAATGAATGTTGACTGAGGTTATATAACAGCGTTCATCAGGGTGAGTGAGATTAACGAGCAGGTGGTAGCGATTAGAATTCCGGGGATGACGAGCGTGACCAGGTGCGCTGAGTTGATATTGATGGAGTGGTATCATTGATGATTGAATCCGTGACAGTACCCCCTCCTCCACGGCCAGCTCCTGAGGGCCGTATACCCCGACGACGCGGACGCCCCCGCGGACGGGGTCCTGGACGATCCGGATGATCCCGGTGAAAGTCTTGAAGGAGAGTGGGATCCAAGATGTTATCCCGATGCACCCAGCTGCGTTCCTCCGGTCCATACCCCTCCCAATCCACGAGGTACTGAAGCTGTCCTCCCTGACGACGGGAGTCTAAGAGGGTGTGAACCTGGTATACTGTATCTTCTGTGGGGTCTACTGAGGGGGGAGGGGGTGTTTCGTCGACGCTTGATTCAGTGGGTCGAGATGAGAGGGGTGTGATGTAAGGTTTTAACAGAGATACATGGAAGGTGGGAGCTATCCTGTAGTGACGAGGAAGTGTTAGGCGGTAGGATACCTGGTTGATCTGCCTCTCTATCGCAAATGGCCCGATGTACCTGGGACTCAGTTTACGTGAAGGCAGCCGGAGGCGAATATCCCGAGTCGAAAGCCACACCAACTGGCCTGGAGTGTAGAGAGGAGTGTCTCTGCGACGAAGATCGGCCTGAACTTGATGTCTCCGAACTGCCCCTCGTAGATGAACATGGGCAGAATCCCAGACCCTTTCACTCTCCACGAACCAATGCTGAACTGCAGGAACATCAGATGGTTCCCCAGACCAAGGGAACAATGGTGGTTGGTAGCCTAAGACGCACTGGAAAGGTGTTAGACCAGTGGAGGACTGACGGAGGGAGTTTTGGGCATACTCTGCCCATGGTAGGTACTTGTTCCAGTGATCCTGTTTATCGTGACAATAGGTCCGTAGGTACCTCCCGATCTCTTGAATTTTACGTTCCGCCTGACCGTTAGACTGGGGATGGTACCCCGACGTCAAACTAACTGATACACCCAATAACTTAAAGAAGGACTTCCAGACGTGAGATATGAATTGGGGTCCTCGATCAGATACCAGGTCTTCTGGGATGCTGAAGTGGCGAAATATTTCTGTGAACAGGAGTTCGGCGGTTCTGAATGCTGTGGGAAGTTTGGGAAGTGCTAGTAGTTTGCAGGATTTCGAGAATCGGTCGACGACGACTAGTATGCAGGTATTGCCTTCAGATGAGGGTAGGTCAGTTATGAAATCGACAGCGATGTGAGACCAAGGTCGATTCGGTATGGGTAGAGGCATCAGTTTGCCCTCAGGCAGACGCCGAGGTACCTTGGCCATGGCGCAGGCTGTGCAACCTTGTACGTATCGTAAGACATCCTGGCTCATCCTGGGCCACCAATAGTGTTCTTGGAGTATTGTTAAGGTCTGATGGCTACCTGGATGTCCAGATCCCAGCGAAGTATGCACTGACTCCATGAGGGCTATGCATAGTTGGGATGGAATGAAGATTTTACCCTCAGGAACCCCCGGTGGAGCAGGTTCAGACAGAGTGGCATCAGCGATGAGGTCGTCGAGATTCCAGAGAATGGGACTCATGATGAGGGTTGAAGGAAGGACGGGTTCACTACTTTTCGGAGAAGTTTCAGGTTGGAACAAACGAGACAGAGCATCGGCTTTGAGATTCTTGGTTCCAGGGCGAAAGGTTACAGAGAAATTGAAACGGGTGAAGAACAAAGCCCATCGGGCTTGGCGTGGGTTTAACCTCTTGGCGTCTCGAAGGTATTCCAAGTTGCGATGGTCTGTGATTACTTGGAATGGATGGTTTGCTCCTTCCAACCAATGTCTCCACTCCTCTAAAGCTAGTTTGATGGCCAACAACTCCCGATTGCCCACATCATAATTCTGTTCTGCTGGTGTTAACTTGCGAGAAAAGAAGGCACACGGTCGAAGTTGAGGAGGAGACCCCTGCCGCTGAGATAGTACAGCTCCGACACCGTTGGATGAGGCGTCGACTTCCACGATGAATGGTTTATCTGGATTCGGGTGGCAGAGCATGGGAGCGGAACAGAAAGCTTTCTTTAAACTCTCGAAGGCTTCAGTGGCTTCCGGAGACCAAGTGAGATGCTTGACCTCCTTCCGTACCATGGATGTTACCGGAGCACAGGTTTTGCTATAGTCCTTGATAAAACGACGATAAAAGTTAGCAAAGCCAAGGAACCTCTGTAGTTCTTTCAAAGTCTGAGGCTGGGGCCAGTTGAGAACCGCCTTCACCTTGGTTTGATCCATGGAAATACCTTCTGGACGAATGACGTAACCCAGGAAGTGAATGGTTGTTTGGTGGAACTCACATTTCTCGAGTTTTAAATACAACTGGTGCTCACGGAGCCGTTTCAGTACTTGCTGTACATGACTTACATGTTCCTCGGGACTGGTGGAGTAGATGAGGATGTCATCGATGTAGATTATGACGAACCGGTTAAGGAAATCACGGAAGATCTCATTCATGAAACCCTGGAAAACTGATGGTGAGTTGGACAGGCCGAAGGGCATGACCCGGTATTCATAGTGACCTGCGGGGGTAATGAACGCCGTCTTCCACTCATCACCCTTGCGTACACGGACCAGGTTATAGGCGCTCCGTAGATCGAGCTTTGTGAATATTACTGCAGATCGTAGTTGTTCAAGAGCAGCAGGTACCAATGGCAGTGGATATCTGTATTTGATTGTTGAAGCATTCAGGACCCTGTAATCGATACATGGACGAAGACCACCGTCCTTCTTTCCAACAAAAAAGAAACTAGATGCGGCTGGAGACGTGGATGGTTGGATATATCCCTGACGTAATGCCTCCTTCACATATTCCTCCATGGCCTTATGTTCTGGAATGGACAGGGGATAAACCTTCCCTCGCGGTAGAGTAGCCCCAGGAAGTAATTCAATAGCGCAATCCCAAGGTCGATGTGGCGGAAGTGTGGTGGCCATTTGTTTACTGAATACGTCCTGGAATGTCTGGTATTCAGGTGGGATGATTGGGACTGCATCAGAGACTGGACTTTCAACAGAAGTGGATCCCAGAAGCACCGGAGTGGAGGGTTTAGACGGATTCCTCTTAACTGACTGAAGGCAGTTCTCTTTACAGTATTCGCTCCATTGACATACCTCACCGGTGGACCAACGGATGACAGGAGAATGCTGATCGAGCCAAGGGCGTCCCAGCACGAGGTCTGCAGTCGAATCCTCCAATACATAAAAAGAACATTCCTCACCATGTAAGTAGCCAACAGACAGATGTACCACGGGACTATAATGCTGAATGCTACCTCTCCCCAGTGGTTTGCCCAGAATGGAAAGGATATTCACCGGGTGCACTAACCGTCGACGGCGGGCATTGAGGCGGTTGATTAATGATGCTGAAATGAAATTCCCCGCCGCGCCGGAATCTATAAGGGCTTTTGCTGGAACAGAGTATTCACGATACTTAAGAATTACAGGGGTTAGTGTCAGATTAGAAACTGAATGAGGGAGATCGATGGTACTCACCGCCGAGCGTCTGGGGCGAATAGGACAGTCCAAGCGATAGTGATCGGCTGCTCCGCAGTAGAGGCACAGATTATTGTTGCGACGGCGAGTACGCTCAGTGGTGGTTAGATGTCCTGCACTTATCTCCATAGGCTCAGGTGCTGGGAAGTTTACAGACGGAGAGTGTGGTGAAGAGAGTTCAGAGGACGGTCTTGGGCTGCTGGCGAACGAGGATCGCTGAGGAAAAGGTGTGGAAGAACTGAGACAAGCAGTACGATGTTGAGCAATAAGGATCGATCGCTGAATTAGTTTCTCGATTCCAATCGAATCTTCATAGATGGCGAGCTGCAGACAGATATCTGAATTCAATCCACGTCGATATGCAGTCATTAACGCGACTTCATTCCATCCACTGTTAGCGGCAATAGTGCGGAACTGCAGGGCATAGTCGGACACCGTAGAACGGCCCTGACGCAATCGTAACAGCTGATCGTGGATGGATACAGCATTAGAGGTTTGCGCGAAGACAACTTGAAAATGTTCCACAAAACAATTCAGCGATTGTAGAGCAGGTGCATTGGAATTCCATAAGGCTTGTGCCCAACTTAGTGCACGACCGGTAAGTAAAGAAACAACAAAGGCTATCTTGGCTCTTTCAGAAGTGAATTGAGGGGCGTGGATCTCCATGTAAAGTTGACACTGTAAGAGGAATCCACTGCACTCCTCTTCTCCAGAATACGATGAAGGTCGAGCCATAGGGCTGTTGGAGGTGGGTCTGAGGCTCTGTAATGTGCGACTGAGTTCAGCGAGCGTTTCTTGAAGTGTAGTGGGCGGAGTGGATGATGCCGCGGAGAGAGGGACATCAGAAGCCGATGAAGCTTGCATGGTGTGGTCCGGTCTTCTGTCACGCTTGTACTGAGAAACGAAGACACCAAGATAAAGTGACAAGGTTTATTGATCAAGCATAAGCAACTTCAGAATACTTGAAGGCTTGTAATGTCCCACGAAGATGGAAGTCCCCGGGGATACTTGTGAAGGAGTGAGGAGGGTAGAGCTTGAATGGATCAGCTGGATCTTACGATAGGATACTAGAAGTGTCGATGATCCGTACGGGGAGAACCCCAGGAAGGTTAACGTGCGTCACTGGAAGCCCACTTCACGGACGCTGCAGAGGAGATATAAACAGGACGTTAGGAAATGGTATAAACCACTTGAAGGAATCATAAACTTGAATCCGGACAAAGATCTCCAGGAACCAGAGAGGCAGGTAACGAAAGACGAGACCGGACACTGAATGAATGTTGACTGAGGTTATATAACAGCGTTCATCAGGGTGAGTGAGATTAACGAGCAGGTGGTAGCGATTAGAATTCCGGGGATGACGAGCGTGACCAGGTGCGCTGAGTTGATATTGATGGAGTGGTATCATTGATGATTGAATCCGTGACACCTACTATTTTGGAAGTTCAATAATGATTTGTTAAAAAATGTTAGCTTTTGTCTCTCATTTTGACTCTCATTGAGGAGATTGAAAAGCTTGATATGTCTTGCATTAATAAATGGGAATGGTTTAAATTTAGGATCAAACAAATAGCCATTGATACAGGAAAATTGTATCAACAAAACACAGCAAAACTTCGAGTGTTGCAATCTCAATTAGATGAGTTGTACTCAGAAAAAGCAAATGGAGCTTATATCCGCTCTAGAGCCTGGTGGATTGAAAAAGGAGAAAAAAGTTCATCATATTTTTTCGCCCTTGAAACCAGAGACAAACAAAGAAAAAAATGAATAAGCTTGATATTAATGAGAATATAATTGAAGATCAAAAGGAAATTCAGAATGAAATTTGGCTTTTCTATCGTAAGCTGTATAAATCTTATGAGGAAATCAAAAAGGTTGATTGTGATTCTTTACTTGAAAATATTAGAGATAATATCCAAAAACTAAATGAGGATGACAAATACATAATTGAAAATTAGTTGACTTTAGTAGAAATTGATGTGGTGTTAAAACAAATGGAAAATGGCAAATCACCAGGTATAGATGGTTTAACAACAGAATTTTAAAGCATTTTTGGGAGGTTATGAGAATATTATTATATAAAGCATTTTTGGAATGCATTCAGTAAGGACACCTTACTGCCTAAACCCATGAAACATCTGCTGTCACTAGATAACTGGAGACCAATACATTTATTATGTACCGATTATGTACCAACACTTCCCATGAATCCTGATGTACTTGTTACATCATAAGAAGGATGGCGTCTACGCTAATATTAGTCTCTCTGTTTATCCCGAGGTTTGCTGCAGTCCGCCGGATCCAGGCTGTATCCAGATCTGATGAAGGACCTGCACCTGGAGACGACGACAACACAGTCCTGAAGTGTCAACTAGTCTCTCCCCTGTGAAGGCCTTTCCCTTCCCTTTACCTCTGTACAGATAAAACATTGTCGTTTTATCTGTACAGAATCACCACGTGGCTACGCGGACGCGATAAATAATTCTGTATTATAAATTTTGAAGGCCAGACAAGTAGTTTGTTGAGGGTTGATTTGTAAAGAAGGACTGCACGCCAGTGCACATATATATATTCAAACGGGCATACCTATGGATTGAACACGTGATGCGCATGTGCGCGACATCGGTGTTTGCGCAGAGGTTGCGTAGGTTTGCGCAGAGATAACTGATAATCGTTTGCACCTTGGAACCTATTTCTGGGAGTGCATTCTCGAGCCATCACATACTTTTTTGTGGGGATGGGCGGCCGGAGCGTGTTGAGGGTTTTCTGTTAGAACAAGTGTCGTGTTAGCGGCCCCTAAGTTAATAACTAATGATCTTCGCAACGGAAGTGAATCAATCAATCAAAACCAACTTTAGCTGGACAATAACTTTATCCTAGAGCTGCTGTAAAGCCAAAACAATCTGTTACTGTAATTTCCTATTATCACTGTAAAGCTGCTTTGAAACAATTCATATTGTTAAAAGCGCTATATAAATGAAGGTGATGTGACTTGACTTGACTTGAACGATTATAAGTTACTTCCCTTGGTTTATGATAATCGTTATCCAATTTTTCCAAAATTGTTTATACTCTGCACTAGTATGCTAGCTTACTTAATTGTCAACCATCCTCAATTAAAAGAAATACATTTTTGATTATGAGTATCGAATTAGTCAGTTTGCTGATGACATAGTAATATTTTTAAAAGACAAATCCATAATTGAGAAAGCCCTTAACATTATTTCAGTTCCCTTTCAATGAGGTCTCTCCTATTGCGTAGCTATACGCTATGGGAAAATCCTTTTCTCGAGAATAGAAAATTTTCTATTTATGCTTCGCGCCTTGGCGCGTCATAACCTGCCAAGATGGGCGTGGCTTACGGCTATATTAGCCCATGACTCGCCATAGGAAATCAGATCAAATTCCTTTCAGCGAGAACTTCACTTCTCTCTTCGCTGGACTCCGGAACAGAAAGCTTTGCCGCCACCGAAAAGCACCATCAGCAGGACGAGCCACTGTCTTGCAGTTCTGAGGACGCCAGCCCCGCCGCCTTCAGCCCGCCGTCTTGCTGCGCCATCCGGCGTGCTATAAATATCCTTTCTAAATGCACAACAAGCATGTTCGCCGTCGCGTTCACGTTTGTTTTTTCTCTAAAAGAGCAAATTGAGGCGTTGTTTCAAATGCCTCGCTCCACCTGCGCCTTGTGTAGAGGCCTGCTCATCGCCGAGGATCGTCACATCCTGTCCTCATCCTGCCTGTGTCGCGACCACGCGGAGGCCGCGCTGACCAAGGGCGGCTGCCCTGAATGTGAGTTCCTGGACCTAACCTCGCTACGTCAGAGGTTAGCGGCTTTCGACGACGAGCCTGCTCTTCCACCTCTCTTGCTCAAGCCGCGTAAGAAACGCCGCTCGCAGAGAGAGCCTGAGCCTGCGGTTGACAGAGAACCCACACCGGTCAAGTCCCCGCGTGCTTTTCCGTCACCTGAGTCCTCACCCTCACCCATCCTGTTTACACAGGCCGACCAATGCCCCTCCTCGTGCGCGGCGGGTCTTTTCTCGTTTGGAGCTTCGGACGAGGAAGAGGAGGACGACAAAGACAGCCTGTCTATTGCTGCTTCGGACTGTGAGTGGGCCGCTTCCACCCCGTCTACACAGGATAGCACGAGGACTAGTGTCGACGCCGAACTAATCCACATGCTCACTAAGGCTGTGCAAGACCTCGGGCTCGACTGGTCCTCCCCCGACCAACCGACGCGCACAGGCTGGATGAGTGGTTTCTCGAGGGTCGTCGACAGGCCCCTGCACAGCGGCCCGTGCCATTTTTCCCGGAGGTGCACGGTGAGCTGATGAAGTCTTGGAAAGCACCTCATTCTGCTCGTATCCGCACTTCTTTTTCTTCGTCGACGGCTCAGGCTATCGGGCGGGTGATGGCTAACTTCACAGTACTCGAGCGACACCTTTGGCTCGTGCTGACGGAGATGAAGGACGCGAATAAGGCGGCCTTCCTCGACGCCCCCATCACTTCATCCGGCCTCTTTGGTCCTGCGGTGAAGAACTTCGCGGAGCGCTACTCCGAAGCTCAGCAGGCGTCCCAGGCCATGCGCCATTTTCTCCCGAAACGCTCCAGTTCAACCTCGGGCGGCGGGAGAAGAGCGCCATCTTTCCAGTGTGACAAGCCAGCGCCACTGGCGGCTAAGCCCTGTCCCGCGACTGAGGTCCGCCGCCGCTCATGTTCCTCGAGGTGGCAGACATTTGCAGAGAAGAGGGGTCCTCGACCTAAGCCCACGCCGAACCCCGAGCCTCGCAAGCCGTCCTAGCGGGGACGAAAAGGGTGAGTCCAAACCCCGCCGCGGCCGGGTTAATCTCCCCGAAAAGGGCGAAGCTCTCTCCAGTCCCCCTCGCTCTGGCGGCTGGAAGAGTGAATTTTGCGGAAAATGTGCCTGTTACAATACACGCTCACCTGCAACCAAACGCCGTTTTCATGGCGACCCAAATAAACCCAGAAAAGAGCTATTTTCTGCCTGTGTCATGTCTAGGTCACGTGCCCATCATAAAGCGCACGTCCTCACTCACAAACACTGTTTCCACTGTAAGCAGCCTGCCATCCCACGCTGCAAGCACGAAAAATGTAGATAAAGTGCCCACCGTAGAGTCTGCACATCTACACACAAGCACTCCCCACACTCTCATATACTCGCCAGCTCTCGCTGCGAGTGTTGTAAATGTAGTTCCAGTGCCCACTACAAAGTCTGCACAGCTACACATGAGTATTTGTCCCAAATCACTAGCCCACGCTGTACATACAGCAGAGGTTCATGTGCCAGTTACAAACCCCGCACATGCCTACATAAGCGCTGTCAACGGGGTAAGCTATCAGCCTCTAAGTGTTGCACGAGTGATACGCGCGCCTACGGCAGCGCGCGCGCTCTCACTAATAAGTGCTGTCAATACGCTACCACAGCGTTGCCCGTCAGGTTTTATTTAACTGTTATTTTAAAATAACTACAGCGTAGTTCCCTGAGAGGAGGGAACGAGACATTACGTAAACTGCCGTGTGAAAAGCCTTTCAGCCTCAATAGCTCTCGTTCAGTCGAAAGATTCTGAGGTTTTTTGGCGCCCGACGCCACCCGACGCCATTGTCTATTTGCAAGCAAAAGAGTTATTCAAATCAGGCTTCAGCATTTCAAGGAAAATGGATTTCCCCATACGTAATGTCTCGTTCCCTCCTCTCAGGGAACTACGGTTACGTGAGTAACCAGAGACGTTTCGCTAGCTATTTGATTAAATGAAAACATAATACTTACAGGTACATTTTAATCTTTGGTAAAAGTTAACTTTAAATCTACACAAAAAGAAATTCCATCCTATCTACTTTCTAAATGAGTGTTATGGATCTATTGTGAACAATTCACACATGCATATGTTTTTGACCTTGTAATGTAATATTTTTCTGGATTGAGTGAAAATAAAAACTTCTCTCTGGTGACATGCAGGACTTGCAGCTACTTCTGATGCATTGTGACTGTAATTTACATAGTTATTTATGGCTTCCTGATGGCAATCCCCATACACCCTACACAACATGGGGGCTAGGGTGGACCCCAATCGCTGTCCTGTAGTGGTGGAGCCAGGATTTTTCCATAGGGTATGGCCCAGCATGGGCCAGCAAGAAGTCTGGGATGGCACAGATATCTTAATTATTTTAACATAAAAATGAGTTTGACTAATGTATTAGACTGTTTTAGTGCCTACACAACTGAATACAGTTAATTTGTACTTAATTGAGATAGTAACGAATTAGGAATCATGGAATACTGAGTGAATTTTTTTTTAAATAATTTTTATTTCATGCACATACAATACAATATTGAATATATATTCATACATTGAAGCGGTAAAGAAACAATAAGTAAAAGTAAAACAATAGTAATGACATTAAAGTCTGTCTAACCAGAAAAGAAAATCACGGCACGCCATCATGTTACAGTCTAGGACGTAATTGACCGTCGTTTTGACAATTCTGTCGATGTCGTCATCGTCAGCATTTTTTGAAAACAGTGACACACATAGATCTGTTACAAATGTAAACATAGAGAGAACTACAAATTCGTCACTACAATCAAATATCACACCCAGACCTTTTCTGAGGATTACACAGAACGTAACATCATGCCATGAATTTGTTAGTCCTCTTACGACCATTTCAGTTTTGAGATTTGTTACACGTTTGGTATCCCGCGCACAGTCGTTATTCGAATCACACGCATCATCGATGATCTTATGCAACAAGTCAACCATATGGCCTCTAAAGTAATCTTTAAACATAGAGTCTATGGTAGCTCGTAAATGACACTCTTTGCTCGTGGCACACTCGTACACCGTCGGCTTGTGCGCAGCATCTTCAGAACTCAACGGGCCATCGCTCTCCATCAAGCTTTTAGTTAGAAGTTTTTAGAACAAAACTTTGTGGATGGTATAAACTTTGTCCCCTATTCGATGTTGAAAGATTCGGATAGTATCTGGAATGTCATGTGATTGAGTCCTTGTGGCACTATCGTCCAAGTCTTGTGGATTAACGCTCTGAAGTTTGGGTTTATGGGTCAGATCCTCCAAAGTGTTATTAGTCGAAGAAGCGCAATTCGCGTCATGCTCAGGCATACAGGAATGTTGAAGCGGTCTTTGGTAATCCATGTAACAACCAGACAATGTTCCTTCAACCTTTGATCGATGAGATGTTGCAATAGCGTCTACGCTGGAATTTACATTGACCTGTTAGGTCAGCTCTGTCAGGAGGTCAACTGAGCTCTGTGTATCTCAGTGAGATTATCAGTTTGGATATACAACCCTCCTATTATTTGCCTCTTTCACTTTGTGAACCGAGTTGGATGTTTATTTGTGTACTTTTATACGAATAAACCCCCACGCATGTTGACGAGTGACGGCGCGTGCACCTAGAGTTATTATGTTTAATCATTTACCACCATTTAAATCTGTAGCTACCTCTGCACACATGTATTCTCATGCGTTGGGGTGAGTGTTAGGTGGGCGGAGACTCGCTTCACAGGCCAGTCTATTTCTCATTGGTGTTGTGCTTTCGGAGCGCGAGGATGCCTACGGAACAGTGTAGGCTAAGAGATATTTTAGCTAAAAACGAAACAAAACTTAGTAGCAAATCGTAATGTTAAAAAGTTTTGCTTAAAAACTATTCGCTTTATGTATTTTTTAACTGTTGTTGTTTGATATGTTTAATGCTTGCGTTTGAAACGTTTTAGAAAACATAATTTACCATTTTTCTGATAGCCTATCTTTAAAAGTCGTTTGTGAAAGACATTCTATAACTTGTTTTAAATGATTGTACGTTGACTTTATTTGTTTTTAACGATTTTAAAATCTGTATGTGAAGAAAAAAATTATAACTTGTTTTAGTTTTTTGATAACGTTTTAAATACTAGCCTACACCTTTGTATTTTAAAGCTCTGCATCATTTTAAAAAGTTATTAAAGTTGTATGTGAAGGAAAAAACGTGTAACTTGTATATTCGCTTGATGTATTTTTAACCGCTGTTGTTTGATATGTTCAAATGATCATGCTTAAAAAGTTTAAGAACGTACTCGGTTACCTAATGTAACCTCGGTTCTCTCTAGAAGGGGAATGAGTATTGCGTAAGTTGCTTACGCTACGGGTAAAGTCATCTTTTCTCGAGATATGAAGCCAAAAAATTATCCTTAATTTTTGTATTTATTGTCAACGCAGTGCAGCAGCTAGCAGACCTAGAGCGGGCTGTCTATCACGCTCATTGGCTGCCTTGCGGCAACTGCAGCAGCCAACCACTGAGCCCCACGTGACGTCGCGCCCTCACGCGTCAGAGCCCACCAGAATGGGAGTGGCTTAGCAAGGAAGGGCTCAGGGGCTGCTACCCTATTTTTCATCGACTGAAGCGAAATCAGCTTGAGGCGCGAGCACGGCAGGTTACTCAATACTCGTTCCCTCTTCTAGAGAGAACCGAGGTTACATTAGGTAACCGAGTACATTCTCTTACGATTGCGCAAGTTGCTTACACTACGGGAACCCCTTGTCAACGCTGTGCACGCCAAGCATCCACTACATGAGTCCCAGGGGAAACCCGGGGAACACAAATAAGTGGGAATCAGGTGGCCAGCAACGCGGGCCCGCACATGTACATAAGCACACCGTAGGGGAATACAGAGCGGCGGTGCCGGTCTATATTAAGAACATCAACCCTTATAGTGCAGCTCAACCAGGAGAGCTAAGTCACGTGAGAGTAGCCTGCACACTATATATATATATATAACCACTTGAGAAATGTGTAAACATGGATGTAATTTCCCATCTCATCATTTTCCTTTTACGTGGTGTAGTTTGTGTATTCTGGTAAACTTTTAGCCTGGGTGCCAGCCCGAACCCCGCCCACAACATTTTTTGGACGGGAAGTTCGGTCTGGACTCGATCCATTCAGGAGTAATTATGCTCGGCTTCCAGAAGGCCGAGCCAATCAAATTGCCGGCAGGGCGGGCTTTAATCGATGATGGACAGCAACAGTAACGTAATCATCCACGTCATCAACGAGCGCTTGGGTTGAATTCGTTTACAACAAAGATGCATAGACAGTAAAATAAAAGATGACTGCCTCTGGAGAATTTAGATTTCACACTTACAAATAAATCAGATAGAAATGCATATTTGGGGTGCTGTCTGAGGAGAGGGCGGGCTCGGTATTCGGCCCGAACACACTCTCCCCGTATTCCAGGCTGTGGAAGAACAAGCCGAGAGTGAGTGAGTGGAGGGATGCTGAAAACTGTCAAGGAATGTTAGGTGAGTTGACAGAGTGAATATATATGCTTCCTCTCATGCTGATAGTGTAGACATGGTAATCGTTTGACAAGTTGGTTGGATTGATTATTTGAACGTGCTTTTCCCGAACTTTGTTTACGAAACGTGTAGATTCGCGTCATCGCGTCTGTTATAGAAGATATCGACAGCGCATTCATTTTAAAAGAGGAACAGAGAACCGCGATCAAGGCATTTGTCCATCGGAAACATGAATGAAAAACATACGTCACTTACTCTGTTGCTGTGATTGGCTGTAGGCCTATCCAATTGAGTGCAGAGGAATTTTCTTTCCTGGTTCGGTTGAAACACGCCCCATAATCAAAGCCTAATGGAGCAGTATCAGACTCACATTCTGACTAGAATATGAGTATGACGAAGTCAGGCTAGTAAACTTTGGTAATAAGGTTAGACAAATCAGGTGTGTACCGTGTTTAGTCCTTTAAGCTTCATCTCCATTTGTAGCCTAGTGTACATCGCATTTTGGGTAAACCTTATTTCTAGCTATGTAACGAATTTTAAAATGCTTGTAATATGCATATCTTATGTAACTTTGTATTCCTATAATCTTCATATGACATGTTTTATATCTCTGTAATCCTTTCAATCTAACGGAGTCGAATTCCGATAGCAGAATGCAGTAATGTGCATTGTTTTATACATTTCATATTTCCGGAGCTGAACGGCTCAATCCCATCTCCTCATGACTCATTCCAGTGGGCGTTGCCTACAGGACAAAGGAACTTCTTCCCGCTCTGAAATCTCTGAAGGTGATTGGTCCACATACGCGAAGTAGGCGTGAACCCATCTTCTCCATAAGAGACTGATACCGAAGTTTCTCAGTAAGCACTTTTACGAACCCTCTTCGTCAGTGAGAAGATCCATGGCTCCCTTTTAGGGAGCGTTCTCCGTTTCTCTTTTCTTTTTCTTTAAGTCTTTTCTTTATTTTCGTCTTCGGACTCGCCCTACATTCAGTGAAGCAAACGTAGCCGGCAACTTCAACTCAAAGAAAAAGACTCTTTTGAAATTCCCGCGACCGCGCTCAACGGAAGAGATGGAAGTGCAAGCTCCTCTTCCTTAAGGACACACGCACGAGCACTTCGTCTGAGAGAATTTCTGGTTCCATGGCTCTTTAGGGAGCTCTCATCTCCGTTTTTCTTTTCTTTTCTTTACTAAGTTTTATTTTCATATTCGCCTCTCCCTCCATGAGGGAGATGAACTCTGAATTGTTTCTTTGGTAACTCCTATGTTCAGTGAAATGAACAGCTGGCAACTTCAACTTTAAAGAGACTTGAACATCCCGCGACCGCGCTCACCAGAAGAGACGAGAGCGCAAGCCGCCCTTAAGGAAACACACGCACGCTGTTCTTAAGGACACACGCACGACTCTGCATTCTTCAGCAACAAAGAGAACCATTTTGCAAGATAAGTTTATTGAACTTTTAATGTAATCTGATTCCTTGTTGTCTCACTCAAAGGTTACCTTGTCTGTGATTTTTGCCTAACTGTGATCTTTCTCTGATCGCACACGTTGCTTTCACTTTCGCTTGCTCACCCTCTCTCTTTTTCATCTCTCTCTCTCTCATCTGTTATCCGTTTTGTCTTGTATTGTTTTTACTGTTTGTATATACATGTATTCCGTGTGTTAACTGTAGTTTGATGTATTCTTAGTTCAATTGTTAAAAACCCAATATATTCCTGATTGATTCTGTCTGAGTGCTCATGTCACGAAGTCAATGAAATGTTTTTGATCTAGCTACAAGCTTTACGATTTGTTACTTTTCAGTAACCTAAATTTTATAAGGACAGGAGAATATTTTCATGGCCAGAAACCATTTTTCCTGAAATTATAGGAAGTGATAACTTTATTGAGAAGTTGATAAGTTAATCTTACGGCCGTTTGCTGGACAAACAACTGTTTGATAATTACATTAATTTCCATTAAGGGTTATCTCATATCATCGATCTGAAATAAGACTATTGACATATGAATGAGGAATTATAATTCGTTGTGATTGATTATTCATATATACAATCGATCTATTTTCAACTTCGATAATTGAATGTAACTGTAATATGCGATATTAATCATTCCTGATTAATTATTAAAATTCCTTATAGATCATTTGAGCTAATGTTAATGTACTACCCAGTGCGGTTACACAATGGTGGAGATATTTAAGGGCATTTCAAACTTCGTTTTATGAGCAATTCAGTTTCAGTCAGTAATAATATTTTGTGTACGCGCGCTATGAAATTATGAAATTGTGAGAAGTCGCAACGCGAACTCACTCCTAACTGACTGAGGCAAAAAGCCGAGTTCAGTCAGCACATTTTAACAGTTGCTAAATATGCCTAGACATTTTTATCACTGTTAAGTGCTAAAGTAAACTGCAGTTCATAATATTACACCTGTCCCTGTAAAGACGAAGCAAACTCTTTGCAGCTGGTACATGTTAATATTATTTAAACCGCCTACTAAGACGAAGAAATCTCTTTCTAGTGCGAGACGTAAATCTGAATGGAGCGAGATTCCTCTTTCAGTAGTAGAAGGCCTCGTAATTAAATTGTATCGTTATTGAATTTGTGGTTAACCACAGTGATATTCAAAAATAAATGGTAAAACTCCTGGTCGAAAAATTGGCTTAGCTACCCAATTTTAAACCTAACACATTTAAATCATAAGTGCTATTGTGATTAATGTGTATGGGAGTGCAACAGACGAAAATTCCTGTTGTTTCACATTTGCGTGTTTTTGCAGCGAAGAAATCCTGCCTCACGCTCTTGTGCAATATAGCACCCAAAGGTCCTAAAAACCTTTGCCTGTTTGTCTATTTGTGATTCGTTGCAGAAAATCAGCGCGTGACGCGAGCTGAAACCTCTTAGCTTTTGAATCACATTGAAGTGGGTGTAATTCCATTGACTAAACGCCAGAGGGCGTCCTTTAAGTGTTTTGCAATCTCCAATTACGCCCCGCCTTCTGATTTTTCAGCCTGCATGAGCGCAATTACGCCATCTTGTGGCCGTTTCAGATAATGCTTTCTTTCTGCTATTTCTCACTTTCCCTGTGACTAGTGAATTTGTGATCTAAACTCTCAAATAATTATTTGCATTTACAGCTTGGCTCGTGTGAATATTATCTCGTGTTAGACAATTTTCCTGCTTTTGACTGGTACATTTACTTTGAGTTTGGTTCAAACAAGATTTGAATTAAAACTTAAATTATATCCCAGCCATTGAGAGCCCACTTAAAAGGAAGTCCACCGCCTAGTGGCCGCCTCCTTCTAAGTCGGCTTATTGAGCTCTCTTCATCCTCTTTTCAATTCTGTTTCGAATTGTTTCATTTATTTTCTACTTTTCTCTTTTGATTATTTTATAATTATTAATGATACTATACTGTTACCGTTGATTATTATGGGATATTATTCTGAGTTCTCCTTTTATATTTTCTTTACATGCTCATTTAAATTTGATTTAAACTAGTTTGAATTTTAAATTTAAATTGAGTTGTCTATTCAGCCACTGATATCCACTTGGAGGAAACAGCGCCATCGTGTGGATACTAAGTCGGTATCACTCCTTTCCTCCTTCCACTCTCTTGAAGTGTGCATTTATATCGTCTTTCTCTCCTGAATATTTTTATAAATAGGACTGATACTTTAGTGTATCTGGATTATTATAGGATATCATTCTGATTTTTACATTTCCTTACATGCTTATTTTAAATTTTAATTTAAACAAGTTTTGAATTTTTAATTTGAATTAAGTTTTCTGTTCACCAGGTTAAGCACAGAGAGGGAGCAAAGCTGAAAACCAGCTACTGCGGCCTGCTTCTTCTCCCGTGTTTCAATCCTGTCCCTTTCTATTTTGATTTTTAATTTATTAGGGCCCAAGCCCTGAAAGGGCGAAGGCCCTATTGTTTCTGGTAGGATTATTAGGGCCCAAGCCCTGAAAGGGCGAAGGCCCTATTGTTTTTGGTAGGATTATTTATTATTATTAGGGCCCAAGCCCTGAAAGTGCGAAGGCCCTATTGCTTTCGTAAGGATTATTAGGGCCCAAGCCCTGAAAGGGCGAAGGCCCTATTGTTTTCGTTAGGATTATTAGGGCCCAAGCCCTGAAAGGGCGAAGGCCCTATTGTTTCCGGTAGGATTATTTTTAGGGCCCAAGCCCTGAAAGGGCGAAGGCCCTATTGTTTCCGTAAGGATTATTCTTTATTATTATTAGGGCTGGTACCCGGGCGTGGCAGGGGGGCTCGACAGCGCCCCCTGGAATGGTGTCCGAAAACTTGGTCCATAAATCAAACACGCTTGCATGTAATAATATGAAACTCGGTACACATATATATCTCATCGGGCCGAACAACTTTCGTGCTCTAAGTTTTACAAAAGCCCAACAGGAAGTCAACTATTATGGGTTGTTTGAAAAACGCATCCTCTGGAATTTGAAATACTCCTCCTAGAAAATTCGTCCAATCGCAACCAAACTCAGTGTGCATGAAGACAAGACATTGAGGATGATAAATTGCGGATGGATTTTTGATATCTCAAACGGTTTGGCCGTGGCGAGGAAACGAATTTATGGCGAGAAAAGAGAAACAGGAAGGGTGTTATAACTTCTGCATACATTGACTGATCTTGATAAAACGTCAGCAGTGTGTTCGTGGTAAAAGGCCGATCACATGGATGTGACAATTGTGAGTCAAAGTTATAGCGCCACCAACTGGCAGCAGGAAGTGTGTCACTTTCAAAATGCTTTGAAATCACCCTCTTATTTTTACCCGATTTGCTTCAAACTTTTTGAGCTCTGCTCAACCTGTGATTTCCTGTTGTCCAATTGCACATCTGCTGTTGTGTGTTTGCTTAAGGAGGTCTAGGGGGTGAGAGGACGCTGGCACTGTCTGTTGCCGCTTCTCCCTTAAGAAAACATCTTTGTGTATCATTTTTTTGCACTCTAGAACCTACTTTCTACAAAGTCACTATCTGCTATCTACCAGGTAGTTTTTTCGGATTATATGGATGTATGGATTTTTGCATCATACCTGTTGTTGCTGGCAATCTTCTTCGTGCTGCCTGTACCTGAGCCGTTGCATCAGAGTTTTTATTACTGCTTACTGGCCCTGTGGTCTTGATATCACTCATCGACACCAGCATCAATAGCGTCTAAACGGACAACACTTCACTGCCAAGTTAGCCCTCGCTGGATAAGGTAACATCTCCCCGGCTTAGCGAGTAGCCACTTGCCAGCCGGCTGGATAATCTTCGGATCTTCTCTTTAAAGCGACATGACGCTAAAGTACTCCATCCCGCAACTGCTTAAGTTAAGGAATAACATCAGTCCAATATATATTCCAGCCATTAAACAGCTTCAACTTCAAAGCCGACCCCGCTACATCCATAGAAGCTGCCGTAGAAAGTTTGTTTTCTCTCAGTCTGGTGACTCCATTCCATCACTTTGGTCAAGTGAGCGCATTGTCGCACGGCATCTACGTCATCAGAACGCCTCTCTACCTGGAACAAATAGCGGAACTACGGAGCGGAACATAAAACGTGGAGTGGATTTCAGTCTACTTCGTTCTCTACAGTACACTACTCCATCAAACATCAAAATAGAACTGTTTAACACACAGTCTCTCACAAATAAATCTTGTCTTATACACAGCCACATATTGGACAGGAATATTGATATCATGTGTCTTACTGAGACCTGGCATCAGCCAGAGGGATATTTTGCATTAAATGAAGCATGTCCTCCTGGTTATCAATACTTGGAAAAAGCCCGCCACTCCGGTCGCGGTGGTGGCCTAGCAGTACTACATCGCAGTGACTTAAAACTCACCCCGCTGTCTCTGCCTGAACAGTCCACTTTTGAATGCCTTGCCTTCAGATGTAAACCACCTCTCACTGTGACTATTCTTCTCATTTACCGGCCTCCTAAGCAAAATCCAGCTTTTCTCTCAGAGATAAATGAATTTCTCACTTCACTCTGTACCACATCTGCAAACATTGTTATACTTGGAGATTTGAACATTCACGTTGACACCCCCTCCTGTCATCCAGCAGTTGATTTTTTACAGCTATTGGACGGTCTAAATCTCAAACAGCATGTTGATGTCCCAACACACAACAGAGGACATACACTTGACCTGGTCATTACTGACTCTGCCCCAATTGAAAATCTACTGGTATATGATCTTGGAGTGTCCGATCACAAAGTCATCTCAATGGAGGTGAACTTTTCTCATTACATCAAACCAAAACGTCAAATCCATTTCAGAAACATAAAAAATATCAACCCAGACACTTTGGCTTTGGACCTCCTGAAAATCCCATCAGCAAATTTCACATCTGTAAATGAATCAGTGGACTTTTATAATAGCACTCTGAGCAGTATTTTGGACCTCCATGCACCTGAAAAAACACGAATAGTCACTTTCTCTCGTACATCCCCCTGGTTCACTCCAGAACTACGAAAAATGAAAACAGTGGGGCGTGTACTTGAGCGGCGTGTTTCAAAAACTGGACTTACTGTTCACAAAATAGCCTATCAAGAACATCAAAAGGCCTACTCAATGTCACTAAAAAAAGCACGGACACAGTTCTACTCAAACATCATTAGTAAAAATCAGGGAAACTCCAAGCAGCTTTTCTCCACAATAAATCATCTCATCAAGCCACAAAATACTTCACACAATGACATATCAGAAGAGAAATGCAACAGCTTCATCACCTTCTTCAGGAAAAAAGTTGAGACCATCCGCTCTCTCCTTTCCAGCACCCCTGCTCTGTCTGTCCCCACTGCCGACCCACAGCCTGGGACCTTCCAGCCTCTCTGTTGTTTTCCTGAAATCTCTAAGCAACAAGTTGAGGACATCATCAGCAGGATGAAAGCTTCCACCTGTATGCTGGACCCTTTTCCTACAGCTTTGGTGAAAACACACATCAGTTCTCTTAGTCCCTTAATAACCAAAGTCATCAACCATTCTCTACACACTGGTCATGTTCCATCTGCTCTTAAAACTGCTATCATCAAACCCCTTCTAAAAAACCCCTCTTCAGACCCTGAAGTTCTTGCAAACTACAGGCCTATTTCCAACCTTCCATTCCTGTCCAAAGTTCTAGAAAAAGTTGTTGCTGCCCATCTTCAGGATCATCTAAATTCAAACTCCCTTTTTGAAAAATTTCAAAAGTGTGAAGTTTGGGGCAGATTGGACATTCCATGCCTGAGTTACAGCAAATTCCTATTTAATTGCAATAATAGCATGCTTTAGCACTTGGCTAAGAGTTTGCTAGCATGTTTTAGCATGTTTCTAGTATGTTGTTAGCATGTTTAACACTTGCTGGCACTTTTTTATATGTTATTAGGAGTCCATAACAGTGTTAAACATGTCACTTCCTGTTGCCAGCAGGTGGCGCTATGACTGTAACTGAATATAAGCATGGTCATGTGTTCAGGACAGAACGCTTATCAAAAGTGTGAAGTTTGGGGCAGATTGGACATTCCATGCCTGAGTTACAGCAAATTCATATTTAATTGCAGTAATATCATTCTTTAGCACTTAGCTAAGTGTTTGCTATTATGTTTTAGCATGTCTCTAGTATGTTGGTAGGATGTTTAGCACCTACTGGCATTTTTTTATATGTTATTAGGAGTCAAGAACAGTGTTAAACATGTCACTTCCTGTTGCCAGCAGGTGGCGCTATGACTGTAACTAAATATGAGCATGGACATGTGTTCAAGAGATAACTCTTATCAAACGTGTGACGTTTGGGGTAGATTGTACATTGCCTTCTTGAGTAACAACAAAGTCCTGTTTCATTGAATTAGCATGCTTTAGCACTTAGCTAAGTATTGCTAGCATGTTTTAATATGTTTCTAGCATGTTTAGAACTCAATGGCATTTTTAACATGTTGCTAGAACGGCATCAACGTGTTAAACATGTCACTTCCTGTTGCCAGTAGGTGGCGCTATTACTATAACTGAATTTGAGCATAGGCATGCGTTCAGGCCATGATTCTTATCAAACATGTGAAGTTTGGGGCAGATTGGACGTTCCATGCCTGAGTTACAGCAAATTCCTATTTAATTGCAGTAATAGCATGCTTTATCACTTAGCTAAGTGTTTGCTAGCATGTTTCTAGTATGTTGCTAACCTGTTTAGCACTTGCTGGCTCTTTTATATATGTTATTAGGAGACCACAACAGTGTTAAACATGTCACTTCCTGTTGACAGCAGGTGGCGCTATTACTATAACTGAATATTCTCATGTAGATGTGTTCAGGCCATGACTCTTATCAAACGTGTGAAGTTTGGGGCAGATTGGACATTCCATGCCTGTGTTACAGCAAATTCCTATTTAATTGCAGCAATAGCATGCTTTAGCACTTAGCTAAGTGTTTGCTAGCATGTTTTAGCATGTTTCTAGTATGTTGTTAGCATGTTTAGCACTTGCTGGCACTTTTTTTATATGTTTTTATATGTCCACAACAGTGTTTAACATGTCACTTCTTGTTGCCAGCAGGTGGCACTATGACTGTAACTGAATATGAGCATGGTCATGTGTTCAGGACAGAACGTTTATTAAAAGTGTGAAGTTTGGCGCATATTGGACATTGCCTTCTTGAGTAACAACAACATCCTGTTTCATTGAATTAGCATGCTTTACCACTTAGCTAAGTATTGCTAGCATGTTTTAACATTAGCTAGCATGTTTTAACATGTTTCTAGCATGTTTAGACCTCAATGGCATTTTTAACATGTTGCTAGAATGGCATCAACGTGTTAAACATGACACTTCCTGTTGCCAGTAGGTGGCGCTATTACTATAACTGAATATTCTCATGTAGATGTGTTCAGGACAGAACGCTTATCAAAAGTGTGAAGTTTGGGGCAGATTGGACATTCCATGCCTGAGTTACAGCAAATTCCTATTTAATTGCAATAATAGCATGCTTTAGCACTTAGCTAAGAGTTTGCTAGCATGTTTTAGCATGCTTCTAGTATGTTGTTAGCATGTTTAGCACTTGCTGGCACTTTTTTATATGTTATTAGGAGTCCATAACAGTGTTAAACATGTCACTTCCTGTTGCCAGCAGGTGGCGCTATGACTATAACTGAATATGAGCATGGCCATGTGTTCAGGACAGAACTCTTATCAAACGTGTGAAGTTTGGGGCAGATTGGACATTCCATGCCTGAGTTACAGCAACTTCCTGTATCATGGCGAAACATCGAAATTTGTAAGGCCGCCGAGGACCCGCCCTTCGACGAAAACTCAAGATCTTCGCAATTTAACGTCGCAAAGGCCTTAAGATTACACTCACCAAATTTGAAGATGATCAGATTAAAACTGTAGGAGGAGTTCGTTAAAGTACGAGGCCTGAAAATGGCAAAAACTGCACAAAAATCTGAGAGGAAGTTCAAAATGGCTGACTTCCTGTTGTGTTTAGGGCTATGCTCCAAGAGACTTTTTTGTAGGTATTAGGTCATTACACGTATGTACCGAATTTCGTGCACGTACGTTGAACGTTGCGGGAGGCGCACTCCGTTGAACTTTTATAGGTGGCGCTATCGAGCCATTTTGCCCCGTCCAATTCTGAAACCTATATCAGATGTAAATTTTCGCCAGTTCTGACGCGTGTGCAAAGTTTCGTGAGTTTTCGCGCATGTTTAGGCCCTCAAAAATGCAATTCAATGCGGAGAAGAATAATAATAATAATAATAAACAGAGCAATTCCAAGAGGGTCCTCACACCATCGGTGCTCGGGCCCTAATAAACAGAGCAATTCCAAGAGGGTCCTCACACCATCGGTGCTCGGGCCCTAATAAACAGAGCAATTCCAAGAGGGTCCTCACACCATCGGTGCTCGGGCCCTAATAATAATTAAAGCTGCAAGCAGCGATGAAAGGGCCCTCGCACCCGTGCCATCAACACTCGGTGGCTTTAGGAAGGCAGAGCATGGTTGGGAAATGTACATTTAAGGAGGTATATATAGTAAGAGTATGTCAAAGTCAGTTACAAAATGTTTTGTATAATGGTGATAATAGCATGCTTCATGACTCAGCTAAGTGTTGCTAGCATGTTCAGTCTGTTTCTAGCATGCTTAGTACACAATAATTATGTGGTTAGTACTGCATTACTGTGTTAACCATGTCAGTTTCTGTTGCCAGTAGGTGGCGTTATGACTATAACTGAATATGAGCATGGATGTGTGTTCAGGACAGAACTCTTATCAAACATGTGAAGTTTGGTGCAAATTGGACATTGCCTTCTTGAGTAACAACAAAGTCATGTTTCATTGAATTAGCATTCTTTAGAACTTAGCTAAGCATTGTTAGCATGTTTTAACATGTTGCTAGAACGGCATCAACGTGTTAAACATGTCACTTCCTGTTGCCAGTTGGTGGCGCTATTACTATAACTGAACATTCTCATGTAGATGTGTTCAGGCCATGACTCTTATCAAAAGTGTGAAGTTTGGGGCAGATTGGACATTCCATGCCTGAGTTACAGCAAATTCCTATTTAATTGCAATAATAGCATGCTTTAGCACTTAGCTAAGAGTTTGCTAGCATGTTTTAGCATGTTTCTAGTATGTTGTTAGCATGTTTAACACTTGCTGGCACTTTTTTATATGTTATTAGGAGTCCATAACAGTGTTAAACATGTCACTTCCTGTTGCCAGCAGGTGGCGCTATTACTGTAACTGAATATAAGCATGGTCATGTGTTCAGGACAGAACGCTTATCAAAAGTGTGAAGTTTGGGGCAGATTGGACATTCCATGCCTGAGTTACAGCAAATTCCTATTTAATTGCAATAATAGCATGCTTTAGCACTTAGCTAAGAGTTTGCTAGCATGTTTTAGCATGTTTCTAGTATGTTGTTAGCATGTTTAACACTTGCTGGCACTTTTTTATATGTTATTAGGAGTCCATAACAGTGTTAAACATGTCACTTCCTGTTGCCAGCAGGTGGCGCTATTACTGTAACTGAATATAAGCATGGTCATGTGTTCAGGACAGAACGCTTATCAAAAGTGTGAAGTTTGGGGCAGATTGGACATTCCATGCCTGAGTTACAGCAAATTCATATTTAATTGCAGTAATATCATTCTTTAGCACTTAGCTAAGTGTTTGCTAGTATGTTTTATTATGTCTCTAGTATGTTGGTAGGATGTTTAGCATCTACTGGCATTTTTTTATATGTTATTAGGAGTCAAGAACAGTGTTAAACGTCACTTCCTGTTGCCAGCAGGTGGCGCTATGACTATAACTAAATATGAGCATGGACATGTGTTCAAGAGATAACTCTTATCAAACATGTGAAGTTTGGGGTAGATTGTACATTGCCTTCTTGAGTAACAACAAAGTCCTGTTTCATTGAATTAGCATGCTTTAGCACTTAGCTAAGTATTGCTAGCATGTTTTAATATGTTTCTAGCATGTTTAGAACTCAATGGCATTTTTAACATGTTGCTAGAACGGCATCAACGTGTTAAACATGTCACTTCCTGTTGCCAGTAGGTGGCGCTATTACTATAACTGAATTTGAGCATAGACATGTGTTCAGGCCATGATTCTTATCAAACGTGTGAAGTTTAGGGCAGATTGGACATTCCATGCCTGAGTTACAGCAAATTCCTATTTAATTGCAGTAATAGCATGCTTTAGCACTTAACTAAGTGTTTGCTAGCATGTTTCTAGTATGTTGCTAACCTGTTTAGCACTTGCTGGCTCTTTTTTATATGTTATTAGGAGACCACAACAGTGTTAAACATGTCACTTCCTGTTGACAGCAGGTGGCGCTATTACTATAACTGAATATTCTCATGTAGATGTGTTCAGGCCATGACTCTTATCAAACGTGTGAAATTTGGGGCAGATTGGACATTCCATGCCTGTGTTACAGCAAATTCCTATTTAATTGCAGCATTTGCATGCTTTAGCACTTAGCTAAGTGTTTGCTAGCATGTTTTAGCATGTTTCTAGTATGTTGTTAGCATGTTTAGCACTTGCTGGCACTTTTTTATATGTTTTTATATGTCCACAACAGTGTTTAACATGTCACTTCCTGTTGCCAGCAGGTGGCACTATGACTGTAACTGAATATGAGCATGGTCATGTGTTCAGGATAGAACGTTTATTAAAAGTGTGAAGTTTGGCGCAGATTGGACATTGCCTTCTTGAGTAACAACAACATCCTGTTTCATTGAATTAGCATGCTTTAGCACTTAGCTAAGTATTGCTAGCATGTTTTAACATGTTTCTAGCATGTTTAGAAGTCAATGGCATTTTTAACATGTTGCTAGAATGGCATCAACGTGTTAAACATGACACTTCCTGTTACCAGTAGGTGGCGCTATTACTATAACTGAATATTCTCATGTAGATGTGTTCAGTACAGAACGCTTATCAAAAGTGTGAAGTTTGGGGCAGATTGGACATTCCATGCCTGAGTTACAGCAAATTCCTATTTAATTGCAATAATAGCATGCTTTAGCACTTAGCTAAGAGTTTGCTAGCATGTTTTAGCATGCTTCTAGTATGTTGTTAGCATGTTTAGCACTTGCTGGCACTTTTTTATATGTTATTAGGAGTCCATAACAGTGTTAAACATGTCACTTCCTGTTGCCAGCAGGTGGCGCTATGACTATAACTGAATATGAGCATGGTCATGTGTTCAGGACAGAACTCTTATCAAACGTGTGAAGTTTGGGGCAGATTGGACATTCCATGCCTGAGTTACAACAACTTCCTGTTTCATGGCGAAACATCGAAATTTATCAGGCCGCCGAGGACCCGCCCTTTGACGAAAACTCAAGATCTTCGCAATTTAACGTCGCAAAGGCCTTAAGATTACACTCACCAAATTTGAAGATGATCAGATTAAAACTGTAGGAGGAGTTCGTTAAAGTACGAGGCCTGAAAATGGCAAAAACTGCACAAAAATCTGAGAGGAAGTTCAAAATGGCTGACTTCCTGTTGTGTTTAGGGCTATGCTCCAAGAGACTTTTTTGTAGGTATTAGGTCATTACATGTATGTACCGAATTTCGTGCACGTACGTGGAACGTTGCGGGAGGCGCACTCCGTTGAAATTTTATAGGTGGCGCTATCGAGCCATTTTGCCCCGTCCAATTCTGAAACCTATATCAGATGTAAATTTTCGCCAGTTCTGATGCGTGTGCAAAGTTTTGTGAGTTTTCGAGCATGTTTAGGCCCTCAAAAATGCAATTAAATGCGGAGAAGAATAATAATAATAATAATAAACAGAGCAATTCCAAGAGGGTCCTCACACCATCGGTGCTCGGGCCCTAATAATAATAAACAGAGCAATTCCAAGAGGGTCCTCACACCATCGGTGCTCGGGCCCTAATAAACAGAGCAATTCCAAGAGGGTCCTCACACCATCGGTGCTCGGGCCCTAATTAAAGCTGCAAGCAGCGATGAAAGGGCCCTCGCACCCGTGCCGCCGCCACCTGGTGGCTTTAGGAAGACAGAGCATGGTTGGACAATGTGCATTTAAGGAGGTATATATAGTAGTTGCTAGCATGTTTAGTATGTTTTTAGCATGCTTAGTACACAATAGTTATGTGGTTAGTACTGCATTACTGTGTTAACCATGTCAGTTTCTGTTGCCAGTAGGTGGGGCTATGTCTATATCTGAATATCGCTATGTAGATGTGTTCGGTGCAGGACTTTTATCAAACATGTGGAGTTTGGGGCAGATTGGACATTGTATGCTTGAGTTACAACAACTTCCTTTAGCATTTCTAGCATGTTTTATGATGTTTATAGCATATTATATTAATTTTGGGGTAGATTGGACATTGCATGCCTGAGTTACAGCAAATTCATATTTAATTGCAGTAATAGGATGCTTTAACACTTAGCTAAGTATTTGATTGCATGTTTCTAGTATGTTGCTAACATGTTTAGCAGTTGGTGACACTTTTTTATATGTTATTAGGAGTCCAGAATAGTGTTAAACGTCACTTCCTGTTGCCAGCAGGCGGCGCTATGACTATATCTGAATATGAGCATGGACTTGTGTTCAGGAGATAACTATTATCAAACGTGTGAAGTTTGGGGTAGATTGGACATTGTATGCCTAAGTTACAACAACTTCCTTTAGCATTTCTAGCATGCTTTAGAACTTAGCTATGTGTTGCTAGCATGTTTCTTGCATGTTACATATTAAGTTTGGGGCAGATTGGACATTCCATGCCTGTGTTACAGCAAATTCCTATTTAATTGCAGCAATAGCATGCTTTATCACTTTGCTAAGTGTTTGCTAGCATGTTTCTAGTATGTTGTTAGCATGTTTAACACTTGCTGGCACTTTTTTATATGTTATCAGGAGTCCACAAGAGTGTTAAACATGTCACTTCCTGTTGCCAGCAGGTGGCGCTATGACTATAACTGAATATGAGCATGGTCATGTGTTCAGGACAGAACGCTTATCAAAAGTGTGAAGTTTGGGGCAGATTGGACATTCCATGCCTTAGTTACAGCAACTTCCTATTTAATTGCAGCAATAGCATGCTTTAGCACTTAGCTAAGTGTTTGCTAACATGTTTCTAGTATGTTGTTAGCATGTTTAGCACTTGCTGGCACTTTTTTATATGTTATCAGGAGTCCACAACAGTGTTTAACATGTCACTTCCTGTTGCCAGCAGGTGGCGCTATGACTGTAACTGAATATGAGCATGGTCATGTGTTCAGGACAGAATGCTTATCAAAAGTGTGAAGTTTGGCGCAGATTGGACATTGCCTTCTTGAGTAACAACAACATCCTGTTTCATTGAATTAGCATGCTTTAGCACTTAGCTAAGTATTGCTAGCATGTTTTAACATGTTTCTAGCATTTTTAGAAGTCAATGGCATTTTTAACATGTTGCTAGAACGGCATCAACTTGTTAAACATGACACTTCCTGTTACCAGTAGGTGGCGCTATTACTATACCTGAATATTCTCATGTAGATGTGTTCAGGCCATGACTCTTATCAAACATGTGAAGTTTGGGGCAGATTGGACATTCCGTGCCTGAATTACAGCAAATTCCTATTTAATTGCAGTAATAGCATGCTTTAACACTTAGCTAAGTGTTTGCTAGCATGTTTTAGCATGTTTCTAGTAAGTTGTTAGCATGTTTAGCACTTTCTGGCACTTTTTTATATGTTATCAGGAGTCCACAAGAGTGTTAAACATGTCACTTCCTGTTGCCAGCAGGTGGCGCTATGACTGTAACTGAATATGAGCATGGTCATGTGTTCAGGACAGAACGCTTATCAAAAGTGTGAAGTTTGGGGCAGATTGGACATTCCATGCCTTAGTTACAGCAACTTCCTATTTAATTGCAGCAATAGCATGCTTTAGCACTTAGCTAAGTGTTTGCTAACATGTTTCTAGTATGTTGTTAGCATGTTTAACACTTGCTGGCACTTTTTTATATGTTATCAGGAGTCCACAAGAGTGTTAAACATGTCACTTCCTGTTGCCAGCAGGTGGCGCTATGACTGTAACTGAATATGAGCATGGTCATGTGTTCAGGACAGAACGCTTATCAAAAGTGTGAAGATTGGGGCAGATTGGACATTCCATGCCTGAGTTACAGCAACTTCCTGTTTCATGGCGAAACATCAAAATTTGTCAGGCCGCCGAGGACCCGCCCTTCGACGAAAACTCAAGATCTTCGCAATTTAACGTCGCAAAGGCCTTAAGATTACACTCACCAAATTTGAAGATGATCAGATTAAAACTGTAGGAGGAGTTCGTTAAAGTACGAGGCATGAAAATGGCAAAAAGTGCACAAAAATCAGAGAGGAAGTTGAAAATGGCTGACTTCCTGTTGTGTTTAGAGCTATGCTCCAAGAGACTTTTTTGTAGGTATTAGCTCCTTACACATATGTACCGAATTTCGTACACGTACGTGGAACACAGCGGGAGGCGCACTCCGTTGAACTTTTATAGGTGGCGCTATCGAGCCATTTTGCCCCGCCGAATTCTGAAACCTATATCAGATGTAAATTTTCGCCAGTTCTGACGCGTGTGCAAAGTTTCGTGAGTTTTCGAGCATGTTTAGGCCCTCAAAAATGCAATTAAATACGGAGAAGAATAATAATAATAATAATTAAAGCTGCAAGCAGCGATGAAAGGGCCCTCGCACCCGTGCCATCAACACTCGGTGGCTTTAGGAAGGCAGAGCATGGTTGGGAAATGTACATTTAAGGAGGTATATATAGTAAGAGTATGTCAAAGTCAGTTACAAAATGTTTTGTATAATGGTGATAATAGCATGCTTCATGACTCAGCTAAGTGTTGCTAGCATGTTCAGTCTGTTTCTAGCATGCTTAGTACACAATAATTATGTGGTTAGTACTGCATTACTGTGTTAACCATGTCAGTTTCTGTTGCCAGTAGGTGGCGTTATGACTATAACTGAATATGAGCATGGATGTGTGTTCAGGACAGAACTCTTATCAAACATGTGAAGTTTGGTGCAAATTGGACATTGCCTTCTTGAGTAACAACAAAGTCATGTTTCATTGAATTAGCATTCTTTAGAACTTAGCTAAGCATTGTTAGCATGTTTTAACATGTTGCTAGAACGGCATCAACGTGTTAAACATGTCACTTCCTGTTGCCAGTTGGTGGCGCTATTACTATAACTGAACATTCTCATGTAGATGTGTTCAGGCCATGACTCTTATCAAAAGTGTGAAGTTTGGGGCAGATTGGACATTCCATGCCTGAGTTACAGCAAATTCCTATTTAATTGCAATAATAGCATGCTTTAGCACTTGGCTAAGAGTTTGCTAGCATGTTTTAGCATGTTTCTAGTATGTTGTTAGCATGTTTAACACTTGCTGGCACTTTTTTATATGTTATTAGGAGTCCACAACAGTGTTAAACATGTAACTTCCTGTTGCCAGCAGGTGGCGCTATGACTGTAACTGAATATAAGCATGGTCATGTGTTCAGGACAGAACGCTTATCAAAAGTGTGAAGTTTGGGGCAGATTGGACATTCCATGCCTGAGTTACAGCAAATTCATATTTAATTGCAGTAATATCATTCTTTAGCACTTAGCTAAGTGTTTGCTATTATGTTTTAGCATGTCTCTAGTATGTTGGTAGGATGTTTAGCACCTACTGGCATTTTTTTATATGTTATTAGGAGTCAAGAACAGTGTTAAACGTCACTTCCTGTTGCCAGCAGGTGGCGCTATGACTATAACTAAATATGAGCATGGACATGTGTTCAAGAGATAACTCTTATCAAACGTGTGACGTTTGGGGTAGATTGTACATTGCCTTCTTGAGTAACAACAAAGTCCTGTTTCATTGAATTAGCATGCTTTAGCACTTAGCTAAGTATTGCTAGCATGTTTTAATATGTTTCTAGCATGTTTAGAACTCAATGGCATTTTTAACATGTTGCTAGAACGGCATCAACGTGTTAAACATGTCACTTCCTGTTGCCAGTAGGTGGCGCTATTACTATAACTGAATTTGAGCATAGGCATGCGTTCAGGCCATGATTCTTATCAAACATGTGAAGTTTGGGGCAGATTGGACGTTCCATGCCTGAGTTACAGCAAATTCCTATTTAATTGCAGTAATAGCATGCTTTATCACTTAGCTAAGTGTTTGCTAGCATGTTTCTAGTATGTTGCTAACCTGTTTAGCACTTGCTGGCTCTTTTATATATGTTATTAGGAGACCACAACAGTGTTAAACATGTCACTTCCTGTTGACAGCAGGTGGCGCTATTACTATAACTGAATATTCTCATGTAGATGTGTTCAGGCCATGACTCTTATCAAACGTGTGAAGTTTGGGGCAGATTGGACATTCCATGCCTGTGTTACAGCAAATTCCTATTTAATTGCAGCAATAGCATGCTTTAGCACTTAGCTAAGTGTTTGCTAGCATGTTTTAGCATGTTTCTAGTATGTTGTTAGCATGTTTAGCACTTGCTGGCACTTTTTTTATATGTTTTTATATGTCCACAACAGTGTTTAACATGTCACTTCCTGTTGCCAGCAGGTGGCACTATGACTGTAACTGAATATGAGCATGGTCATGTGTTCAGGACAGAACGTTTATTAAAAGTGTGAAGTTTGGCGCATATTGGACATTGCCTTCTTGAGTAACAACAACATCCTGTTTCATTGAATTAGCATGCTTTAGCACTTAGCTAAGTATTGCTAGCATGTTTTAACATGTTTCTAGCATGTTTAGACCTCAATGGCATTTTTAACATGTTGCTAGAATGGCATCAACGTGTTAAACATGACACTTCCTGTTGCCAGTAGGTGGCGCTATTACTATAACTGAATATTATCATGTAGATGTGTTCAGGACAGAACGCTTATCAAAAGTGTGAAGTTTGGGGCAGATTGGACATTCCATGCCTGAGTTACAGCAAATTCCTATTTAATTGCAATAATAGCATGCTTTAGCACTTAGCTAAGAGTTTGCTAGCATGTTTTAGCATGCTTCTAGTATGTTGTTAGCATGTTTCGCACTTGCTGGCACTTTTTTATATGTTATTAGGAGTCCATAACAGTGTTAAACATGTCACTTCCTGTTGCCAGCAGGTGGCGCTATGACTATAACTGAATATGAGCATGGCCATGTGTTCAGGACAGAACTCTTATCAAACGTGTGAAGTTTGGGGGAGATTGGACATTCCATGCCTGAGTTACAGCAACTTCCTGTTTCATGGCGAAACATCGAAATTTGTAAGGCCGCCGAGGACCCGCCCTTCGACGAAAACTCAAGATCTTCGCAATTTAACGTCGCAAAGGCCTTAAGATTACACTCACCAAATTTGAAGATGATCAGATTAAAACTGTAGGAGGAGTTCGTTAAAGTACGAGGCCTGAAAATGGCAAAAACTGCACAAAAATCTGAGAGGAAGTTCAAAATGGCTGACTTCCTGTTGTGTTTAGGGCTATGCTCCAAGAGACTTTTTTGTAGGTATTAGGTCATTACACGTATGTACCGAATTTCGTGCACGTACGTGGAACGTTGCAGGAGGCGCACTCCGTTGAACTTTTATAGGTGGCGCTATCGAGCCATTTTGCCCCGTCCAATTCTGAAACCTATATCAGATGTAAATTTTCGCCAGTTCTGACGCGTGTGCAAAGTTTCGTGAGTTTTCGCGCATGTTTAGGCCCTCAAAAATGCAATTCAATGCGGAGAAGAATAATAATAATAATAATAAACAGAGCAATTCCAAGAGGGTCCTCACACCATCGGTGCTCGGGCCCTAATTAAAGCTGCAAGCAGCGATGAAAGGGCCCTCGCACCCGTGCCATCAACACTCGGTGGCTTTAGGAAGGCAGAGCATGGTTGGGAAATGTACATTTAAGGAGGTATATATAGTAAGAGTATGTCAAAGTCAGTTACAAAATGTTTTGTATAATGGTGATAATAGCATGCTTCATGACTCAGCTAAGTGTTGCTTTCATGTTCAGTCTGTTTCTAGCATGCTTAGTACACAATAATTATGTGGTTAGTACTGCATTACTGTGTTAACCATGTCAGTTTCTGTTGCCAGTAGGTGGCGTTATGACTATAACTGAATATGAGCATGGATGTGTGTTCAGGACAGAACTCTTATCAAACATGTGAAGTTTGGTGCAAATTGGACATTGCCTTCTTGAGTAACAACAAAGTCATGTTTCATTGAATTAGCATTCTTTAGAACTTAGCTAAGCATTGTTAGCATGTTTTAACATGTTGCTAGAACGGCATCAACGTGTTAAACATGTCACTTCCTGTTACCAGTTGGTGGCGCTATTACTATAACTGAACATTCTCATGTAGATGTGTTCAGGCCATGACTCTTATCAAAAGTGTGAAGTTTGGGGCAGATTGGACATTCCATGCCTGAGTTACAGCAAATTCCTATTTAATTGCAATAATAGCATGCTTTAGCACTTGGCTAAGAGTTTGCTAGCATGTTTTAGCATGTTTCTAGTATGTTGTTAGCATGTTTAACACTTGCTGGCACTTTTTTATATGTTATTAGGAGTCCACAACAGTGTTAAACATGTCACTTCCTGTTGCCAGCAGGTGGCGCTATGACTGTAACTGAATATAAGCATGGTCATGTGTTCAGGACAGAACGCTTATCAAAAGTGTGAAGTTTGGGGCAGATTGGACATTCCATGCCTGAGTTACAGCAAATTCATATTTAATTGCAGTAATATCATTCTTTAGCACTTAGCTAAGTGTTTGCTATTATGTTTTAGCATGTCTCTAGTATGTTGGTAGGATGTTTAGCACCTACTGGCATTTTTTTATATGTTATTAGGAGTCAAGAACAGTGTTAAACGTCACTTCCTGTTGCCAGCAGGTGGCGCTATGACTATAACTAAATATGAGCATGGACATGTGTTCAAGAGATAACTCTTATCAAACGTGTGACGTTTGGGGTAGATTGTACATTGCCTTCTTGAGTAACAACAAAGTCCTGTTTCATTGAATTAGCATGCTTTAGCACTTAGCTAAGTATTGCTAGCATGTTTTAATATGTTTCTAGCATGTTTAGAACTCAATGGCATTTTTAACATGTTGCTAGAACGGCATCAACGTGTTAAACATGTCACTTCCTGTTGCCAGTAGGTGGCGCTATTACTATAACTGAATTTGAGCATAGGCATGCGTTCAGGCCATGATTCTTATCAAACATGTGAAGTTTGGGGCAGATTGGACGTTCCATGCCTGAGTTACAGCAAATTCCTATTTAATTGCAGTAATAGCATGCTTTATCACTTAGCTAAGTGTTTGCTAGCATGTTTCTAGTATGTTGCTAACCTGTTTAGCACTTGCTGGCTCTTTTATATATGTTATTAGGAGACCACAACAGTGTTAAACATGTCACTTCCTGTTGACAGCAGGTGGCGCTATTACTATAACTGAATATTCTCATGTAGATGTGTTCAGGCCATGACTCTTATCAAACGTGTGAAGTTTGGGGCAGATTGGACATTCCATGCCTGTGTTACAGCAAATTCCTATTTAATTGCAGCAATAGCATGCTTTAGCACTTAGCTAAGTGTTTGCTAGCATGTTTTAGCATGTTTCTAGTATGTTGTTAGCATGTTTAGCACTTGCTGGCACTTTTTTTATATGTTTTTATATGTCCACAACAGTGTTTAACATGTCACTTCCTGTTGCCAGCAGGTGGCACTATGACTGTAACTGAATATGAGCATGGTCATGTGTTCAGGACAGAACGTTTATTAAAAGTGTGAAGTTTGGCGCATATTGGACATTGCCTTCTTGAGTAACAACAACATCCTGTTTCATTGAATTAGCATGCTTTAGCACTTAGCTAAGTATTGCTAGCATGTTTTAACATGTTTCTAGCATGTTTAGACCTCAATGGCATTTTTAACATGTTGCTAGAATGGCATCAACGTGTTAAACATGACACTTCCTGTTGCCAGTAGGTGGCGCTATTACTATAACTGAATATTATCATGTAGATGTGTTCAGGACAGAACGCTTATCAAAAGTGTGAAGTTTGGGGCAGATTGGACATTCCATGCCTGAGTTACAGCAAATTCCTATTTAATTGCAATAATAGCATGCTTTAGCACTTAGCTAAGAGTTTGCTAGCATGTTTTAGCATGCTTCTAGTATGTTGTTAGCATGTTTCGCACTTGCTGGCACTTTTTTATATGTTATTAGGAGTCCATAACAGTGTTAAACATGTCACTTCCTGTTGCCAGCAGGTGGCGCTATGACTATAACTGAATATGAGCATGGCCATGTGTTCAGGACAGAACTCTTATCAAACGTGTGAAGTTTGGGGGAGATTGGACATTCCATGCCTGAGTTACAGCAACTTCCTGTTTCATGGCGAAACATCGAAATTTGTAAGGCCGCCGAGGACCCGCCCTTCGACGAAAACTCAAGATCTTCGCAATTTAACGTCGCAAAGGCCTTAAGATTACACTCACCAAATTTGAAGATGATCAGATTAAAACTGTAGGAGGAGTTCGTTAAAGTACGAGGCCTGAAAATGGCAAAAACTGCACAAAAATCTGAGAGGAAGTTCAAAATGGCTGACTTCCTGTTGTGTTTAGGGCTATGCTCCAAGAGACTTTTTTGTAGGTATTAGGTCATTACACGTATGTACCGAATTTCGTGCACGTACGTGGAACGTTGCAGGAGGCGCACTCCGTTGAACTTTTATAGGTGGCGCTATCGAGCCATTTTGCCCCGTCCAATTCTGAAACCTATATCAGATGTAAATTTTCGCCAGTTCTGACGCGTGTGCAAAGTTTCGTGAGTTTTCGCGCATGTTTAGGCCCTCAAAAATGCAATTCAATGCGGAGAAGAATAATAATAATAATAATAAACAGAGCAATTCCAAGAGGGTCCTCACACCATCGGTGCTCGGGCCCTAATTAAAGCTGCAAGCAGCGATGAAAGGGCCCTCGCACCCGTGCCATCAACACTCGGTGGCTTTAGGAAGACAGAGCATGGTTGGGAAATGTACATTTAAGGAGGTATATATAGTAAGAGTATGTCAAAGTCAGTTACAAAATGTTTTGTATAATGGTGATAATAGCATGCTTCATGACTCAGCTAAGTGTTGCTAGCATGTTTAGTCTGTTTCTAGCATGCTTAGTACACAATAATTATGTGGTTAGTACTGCATTACTGTGTTAACCATGTCAGTTTCTGTTGCCAGTAGGTGGCGTTATGACTATAACTGAATATGAGCATGGATGTGTGTTCAGGACAGAACTCTTATCAAACGTGTGAAGTTTGGTGCAAATTGGACATTGCCTTCTTGAGTAACAACAAAGTCATGTTTCATTGAATTAGCATTCTTTAGCACTTAGCTAAACATTGTTAGCATGTTTTAACATGTTTCTAGCATGTTTAGAAATCAATGGCATTTTTAACATGTTGCTAGAACGGCATCAACATGTTAAACATGTCACTTCCTGTTGCCAGTAGGTGGCGCTATTACTATAACTGAACATTCTCATGTAGATGTGTTCAGGCCATGACTCTTATCAAAAGTGTGAAGTTTGGGGCAGATTGGACATTCCATGCCTGAGTTACAGCAAATTCCTATTTAATTGCAATAATAGCATGCTTTAGCACTTAGCTAAGAGTTTGCTAGCATGTTTCTAGTATGTTGTTAGCATGTTTAACACTTGCTGGCACTTTTTTATATGTTATTAGGAGTCCATAACAGTGTTAAACATGTCACTTCCTGTTGCCAGCAGGTGGCGCTATGACTGTAACTGAATATAAGCATGGTCATGTGTTCAGGACAGAACGCTTATCAAAAGTGTGAAGTTTGGGGCAGATTGGACATTTGAGTTACAGCAAATTCATATTTAATTGCAGTAATATCATTCTTTAGCACTTAGCTAAGTGTTTGCTAGTATGTTTTAGCATGTCTATAGTATGTTGGTAGGATGTTTAGCACCTACTGGCATTTTTTTATATGTTATTAGGAGTCAAGAACAGTGTTAAACGTCACTTCCTGTTGCCAGCAGGTGGCGCTATGACTATAACTAAATATGAGCATGGACATGTGTTCAAGAGATAACTCTTATCAAACGTGTGAAGTTTGGGGTAGATTGTACATTGCCTTCTTGAGTAACAACAAAGTCCTGTTTCATTGAATTAGCATGCTTTAGCACTTAGCTAAGTATTGCTAGCATGTTTTAATATGTTTCTAGCATGTTTAGAACTCAATGGCATTTTTAACATGTTGCTAGAACGGCATCAACGTGTTAAACATGTCACTTCCTGTTGCCAGTAGGTGGCGCTATTACTATAACTGAATTTGAGCATAGACATGTGTTCAGGCCATGATTCTTATCAAACGTGTGAAGTTTAGGGCAGATTGGACATTCCATGCCTGAGTTACAGCAAATTCCTATTTAATTGCAGTAATAGCATGCTTTAGCACTTAACTAAGTGTTTGCTAGCATGTTTCTAGTATGTTGCTAACCTGTTTAGCACTTGCTGGCTCTTTTTTATATGTTATTAGGAGACCACAACAGTGTTAAACATGTCACTTCCTGTTGACAGCAGGTGGCGCTATTACTATAACTGAATATTCTCATGTAGATGTGTTCAGGCCATGACTCTTATCAAACGTGTGAAATTTGGGGCAGATTGGACATTCCATGCCTGTGTTACAGCAAATTCCTATTTAATTGCAGCATTTGCATGCTTTAGCACTTAGCTAAGTGTTTGCTAGCATGTTTTAGCATGTTTCTAGTAGAGCCCGACCGATATGGATTTTTGGGCGCCGATGCCGATACCGATAAAAAAAAGCCAGATACCGATATATCGGCCGATATTATTTATGTGTATATTATAATACAGTAGCAATATTATTTATGTGTATTATAGTACAGTAAGTTTGGACACACTTTACAATTGGTGTGTACAAACTTTTGATGGGTACTAGAGCCCGACCGATAAAGGATTTTGAAGGCCGATACCGGTACAAATATTTGTTGGTTTTAAAATCCGATATTCCGATATATCGGACGATATTTTTTATTTTTTTTTCAGAAACGCGCAACAAAACATTAACAAATTTCCCTAACATTAGTTATTTGTAGTTATTTATGAGTTTTAACTAAAATAATATGATAATGCATTTTAAAAAGAAACTTGTTTCTTTTATTGTCACAACAGAACAGAAGAACATCAAAATATATTAAAGTTCTGATAAATAAAATGTATAAAAATACAAACTTAAGATTTTTTTTTAAGACTAAACGTTTAGTCCTTTGAACAAAAACAACAATTTCACATTAAAATTGACAACAAATTCAAATAGTCATAATTTACTCTCTCAAGTTGTTTTTTTCTTCTGTTGAAAATAAGTTATTTGGATGAATGTGGGTAACCAAACAGTTGATGTACCCCAGTGACTTCCATAGTATATTTTTCTCCTTTGGAAGTCAATGGGGACCAGCTACTGTTTGGTTACTGTTTGGTTATCATACCCACATTCTTCAAACTATTAATATTAGAAAAATATTAGAAGGAAATTAATACAGTTGGAACAACATTAGAGTGCCTGTAAATAATGAGATCATTTTTATTATTGGGTGAACTATCCCTTTAAGGACAAGAGGCAATGTGTTTACAATTGCTACTGTCTCTTTAAAAGCTGAGCACGACACGTCTAATGTACACGCATTTGACAAACAGATTTTCTCTCAATTTTGCCTTCACTTTAGACAACCGACTTTGTTTATGTAAATATTGTGTGTATTTAACAGTATTAGCACAATAATACTCGAAAGATAACTTAGTCCAGTATCCAGGCGCTGGTAGAAAGGCTTTTAGTGCATGTGAGCTTCACATGTACGCGCTGAGAAACGCACACGTTAGAACAGCGCATCAGCATTTAAAATTAAATGTTTAACCGACAAAGCATTAAAGCACATGCACATTATGAACTTTTGTGAACTGCAGTGTTAACATTTTATGTGAATATAGCCTACGTCGCGTTGTTCCGCTTCACTCTCGGCTTATTTAACCGCAGCAAAACTGGACATGAGTCACGAATTTTGTCATCCTTATTTGAGTTAAGAGAACTGATAGGGATGTTCTTTTAATTGTTATTCAAGCAACGTATGTCTAGTGAGTCGTTACCAACTCACCATGAACACACTTCACCGATGATCTCACTCGCGGTTCTCTCTGCCCGACTCTGGCTGGATCAGCAGGTTGCAGAATGTGTGGCGCGTTATACACGAGTGTTGCCAACAGGGACGGTGTAGAGTACCCTCTGGTGGACTAACTATACAACGCCAACACTCATAACATGGTTGAAGGGTGTTTCGTCCGTTTTTATTTTATTTTTGAAATATTTATTTATCGGCCGTTATAAATGCCGATACCGATAGTTTTGAAAATGCCTAATATCGGCCGATAATATCGGCCTGCCGATATATCGGTCGGGCTCTAGTTTCTAGTATGTTGTTAGCATGTTTAGCACTTGCTGGCACTTTTTTTATATGTTTTTATATGTCCACAACAGTGTTTAACATGTCACTTCCTGTTGCCAGCAGGTGGCACTATGACTGTAACTGAATATGAGCATGGTCATGTGTTCAGGATAGAACGTTTATTAAAAGTGTGAAGTTTGGCGCAGATTGGACATTGCCTTCTTGAGTAACAACAACATCCTGTTTCATTGAATTAGCATGCTTTAGCATTTAGCTAAGTATTGCTAGCATGTTTTAACATGTTTCTAGCATGTTTAGAAGTCAATGGCATTTTTAACATGTTGCTAGAATGGCATCAACGTGTTAAACATGACACTTCCTGTTACCAGTAGGTGGCGCTATTACTATAACTGAATATTCTCATGTAGATGTGTTCAGTACAGAACGCTTATCAAAAGTGTGAAGTTTGGGGCAGATTGGACATTCCATGCCTGAGTTACAGCAAATTCCTATTTAATTGCAATAATAGCATGCTTTAGCACTTAGCTAAGAGTTTGCTAGCATGTTTTAGCATGCTTCTAGTATGTTGTTAGCATGTTTAGCACTTGCTGGCACTTTTTTATATGTTATTAGGAGTCCATAACAGTGTTAAACATGTCACTTCCTGTTGCCAGCAGGTGGCGCTATGACTATAACTGAATATGAGCATGGTCATGTGTTCAGGACAGAACTCTTATCAAACGTGTGAAGTTTGGGGCAGATTGGACATTCCATGCCTGAGTTACAACAACTTCCTGTTTCATGGCGAAACATCGAAATTTATCAGGCCGCCGAGGACCCGCCCTTTGACAAAAACTCAAGATCTTCGCAATTTAACGTCGCAAAGGCCTTAAGATTACACTCACCAAATTTGAAGATGATCAGATGAAAACTGTAGGAGGAGTTCGTTAAAGTACGAGGCCTGAAAATGGCAAAAACTGCACAAAAATCTGAGAGGAAGTTCAAAATGGCTGACTTCCTGTTGTGTTTAGGGCTATGCTCCAAGAGACTTTTTTGTAGGTATTAGGTCATTACATGTATGTACCGAATTTCGTGCACGTACGTGGAACGTTGCGGGAGGCGCACTCCGTTGAACTTTTATAGGTGGCGCTATCGAGCCATTTTGCCCCGTCCAATTCTGAAACCTATATCAGATGTAAATTTTCGCCAGTTCTGACGCGTGTGCAAAGTTTTGTGAGTTTTCGAGCATGTTTAGGCCCTCAAAAATGCAATTAAATGCGGAGAAGAATAATAATAATAATAATAAACAGAGCAATTCCAAGAGGGTCCTCACACCATCGGTGCTCGGGCCCTAATAATAATAAACAGAGCAATTCCAAGAGGGTCCTCACACCATCGGTGCTCGGGCCCTAATAATAATAATAAACAGAGCAATTCCAAGAGGGTCCTCACACCATCGGTGCTCGGGCCCTAATAAACAGAGCAATTCCAAGAGGGTCCTCACACCATTGGTGCTCGGGCCCTAATAAACGGAGCAAAAACAATAGGGTCCTCTCACCATCGGTGCTCGGGCCCTAATAAACAGAGCAATTCCAAGAGGGTCCTCACACCATCGGTGCTCGGGCCCTAATAATAATAAACAGAGCAATTCCAAGAGGGTCCTCACACCATCGGTGCTCGGGCCCTAATAATAATAAACAGAGCAATTCCAAGAGGGTCCTCACACCATCGGTGCTCGGGCCCTAATAATTAAAGCTGCAAGCAGCGATGAAAGGGCCCTCGCACCCGTGCCATCAACACTCGGTGGCTTTAGGAAGGCAGAGCATGGTTGGGAAATGTACATTTAAGGAGGTATATATAGTAAGAGTATGTCAAAGTCAGTTACAAAATGTTTTGTATAATGGTGATAATAGCATGCTTCATGACTCAGCTAAGTGTTGCTAGCATGTTCAGTCTGTTTCTAGCATGCTTAGTACACAATAATTATGTGGTTAGTACTGCATTACTGTGTTAACCATGTCAGTTTCTGTTGCCAGTAGGTGGCGTTATGACTATAACTGAATATGAGCATGGATGTGTGTTCAGGACAGAACTCTTATCAAACATGTGAAGTTTGGTGCAAATTGGACATTGCCTTCTTGAGTAACAACAAAGTCATGTTTCATTGAATTAGCATTCTTTAGAACTTAGCTAAGCATTGTTAGCATGTTTTAACATGTTGCTAGAATGGCATCAACGTGTTAAACATGACACTTCCTGTTGCCAGTAGGTGGCGCTATTACTATAACTGAATATTCTCATGTAGATGTGTTCAGGACAGAACGCTTATCAAAAGTGTGAAGTTTGGGGCAGATTGGACATTCCATGCCTGAGTTACAGCAAATTCCTATTTAATTGCAATAATAGCATGCTTTAGCACTTAGCTAAGAGTTTGCTAGCATGTTTTAGCATGCTTCTAGTATGTTGTTAGCATGTTTAGCACTTGCTGGCACTTTTTTATATGTTATTAGGAGTCCATAACAGTGTTAAACATGTCACTTCCTGTTGCCAGCAGGTGGCGCTATGACTATAACTGAATATGAGCATGGCCATGTGTTCAGGACAGAACTCTTATCAAACGTGTGAAGTTTGGGGCAGATTGGACATTCCATGCCTGAGTTACAGCAACTTCCTGTTTCATGGCGAAACATCGAAATTTGTAAGGCCGCCGAGGACCCGCCCTTCGACGAAAACTCAAGATCTTCGCAATTTAACGTCGCAAAGGCCTTAAGATTACACTCACCAAATTTGAAGATGATCAGATTAAAACTGTAGGAGGAGTTCGTTAAAGTACGAGGCCTGAAAATGGCAAAAACTGCACAAAAATCTGAGAGGAAGTTCAAAATGGCTGACTTCCTGTTGTGTTTAGGGCTATGCTCCAAGAGACTTTTTTGTAGGTATTAGGTCATTACACGTATGTACCGAATTTCGTGCACGTACGTTGAACGTTGCGGTAGGCGCACTCCGTTGAACTTTTATAGGTGGCGCTATCGAGCCATTTTGCCCCGTCCAATTCTGAAACCTATATCAGATGTAAATTTTCGCCAGTTCTGACGCGTGTGCAAAGTTTCGTGAGTTTTCGCGCATGTTTAGGCCCTCAAAAATGCAATTCAATGCGGAGAAGAATAATAATAATAATTAAAGCTGCAAGCAGCGATGAAAGGGCCCTCGCACCCGTGCCATCAACACTCGGTGGCTTTAGGAAGGCAGAGCATGGTTGGGAAATGTACATTTAAGGAGGTATATATAGTAAGAGTATGTCAAAGTCAGTTACAAAATGTTTTGTATAATGGTGATAATAGCATGCTTCATGACTCAGCTAAGTGTTGCTAGCATGTTCAGTCTGTTTCTAGCATGCTTAGTACACAATAATTATGTGGTTAGTACTGCATTACTGTGTTAACCATGTCAGTTTCTGTTGCCAGTAGGTGGCGTTATGACTATAACTGAATATGAGCATGGATGTGTGTTCAGGACAGAACTCTTATCAAACATGTGAAGTTTGGTGCAAATTGGACATTGCCTTCTTGAGTAACAACAAAGTCATGTTTCATTGAATTAGCATTCTTTAGAACTTAGCTAAGCATTGTTAGCATGTTTTAACATGTTGCTAGAACGGCATCAACGTGTTAAACGTGTCACTTCCTGTTGCCAGTTGGTGGCGCTATTACTATAACTGAACATTCTCATGTAGATGTGTTCAGGCCATGACTCTTATCAAAAGTGTGAAGTTTGGGGCAGATTGGACATTCCATGCCTGAGTTACAGCAAATTCATATTTAATTGCAGTAATATCATTCTTTAGCACTTAGCTAAGTGTTTGCTATTATGTTTTAGCATGTCTCTAGTATGTTGGTAGGATGTTTAGCACCTACTGGCATTTTTTTATATGTTATTAGGAGTCCACAACAGTGTTAAACATGTCACTTCCTGTTGCCAGCAGGTGGCGCTATGACTATAACTAAATATGAGCATGGACATGTGTTCAAGAGATAACTCTTATCAAACGTGTGACGTTTGGGGTAGATTGTACATTGCCTTCTTGAGTAACAACAAAGTCCTGTTTCATTGAATTAGCATGCTTTAGCACTTAGCTAAGTATTGCTAGCATGTTTTAATATGTTTCTAGCATGTTTAGAACTCAATGGCATTTTTAACATGTTGCTAGAACGGCATCAACGTGTTAAACATGTCACTTCCTGTTGCCAGTAGGTGGCGCTATTACTATAACTGAATTTGAGCATAGGCATGCGTTCAGGCCATGATTCTTATCAAACATGCGAAGTTTGGGGCAGATTGGACGTTCCATGCCTGAGTTACAGCAAATTCCTATTTAATTGCAGTAATAGCATGCTTTATCACTTAGCTAAGTGTTTGCTAGCATGTTTCTAGTATGTTGCTAACCTGTTTAGCACTTGCTGGCTCTTTTATATATGTTATTAGGAGACCACAACAGTGTTAAACATGTCACTTCCTGTTGACAGCAGGTGGCGCTATTACTATAACTGAATATTCTCATGTAGATGTGTTCAGGCCATGACTCTTATCAAACGTGTGAAGTTTGGGGCAGATTGGACATTCCATGCCTGTGTTACAGCAAATTCCTATTTAATTGCAGCAATAGCATGCTTTAGCACTTAGCTAAGTGTTTGCTAGCATGTTTTAGCATGTTTCTAGTATGTTGTTAGCATGTTTAGCACTTGCTGGCACTTTTTTTATATGTTTTTATATGTCCACAACAGTGTTTAACATGTCACTTCCTGTTGCCAGCAGGTGGCACTATGACTGTAACTGAATATGAGCATGGTCATGTGTTCAGGACAGAACGTTTATTAAAAGTGTGAAGTTTGGCGCATATTGGACATTGCCTTCTTGAGTAACAACAACATCCTGTTTCATTGAATTAGCATGCTTTACCACTTAGCTAAGTATTGCTAGCATGTTTTAACATTAGCTAGCATGTTTTAACATGTTTCTAGCATGTTTAGACCTCAATGGCATTTTTAACATGTTGCTAGAATGGCATCAACGTGTTAAACATGACACTTCCTGTTGCCAGTAGGTGGCGCTATTACTATAACTGAATATTCTCATGTAGATGTGTTCAGGACAGAACGCTTATCAAAAGTGTGAAGTTTGGGGCAGATTGGACATTCCATGCCTGAGTTACAGCAAATTCCTATTTAATTGCAATAATAGCATGCTTTAGCACTTAGCTAAGAGTTTGCTAGCATGTTTTAGCATGCTTCTAGTATGTTGTTAGCATGTTTAGCACTTGCTGGCACTTTTTTATATGTTATTAGGAGTCCATAACAGTGTTAAACATGTCACTTCCTGTTGCCAGCAGGTGGCGCTATGACTATAACTGAATATGAGCATGGCCATGTGTTCAGGACAGAACTCTTATCAAACGTGTGAAGTTTGGGGCAGATTGGACATTCCATGCCTGAGTTACAGCAACTTCCTGTTTCATGGCGAAACATCGAAATTTGTAAGGCCGCCGAGGACCCGCCCTTCGACGAAAACTCAAGATCTTCGCAATTTAACGTCGCAAAGGCCTTAAGATTACACTCACCAAATTTGAAGATGATCAGATTAAAACTGTAGGAGGAGTTCGTTAAAGTACGAGGCCTGAAAATGGCAAAAACTGCACAAAAATCTGAGAGGAAGTTCAAAATGGCTGACTTCCTGTTGTGTTTAGGGCTATGCTCCAAGAGACTTTTTTGTAGGTATTAGGTCATTACACGTATGTACCGAATTTCGTGCACGTACGTTGAACGTTGCGGTAGGCGCACTCCGTTGAACTTTTATAGGTGGCGCTATCGAGCCATTTTGCCCCGTCCAATTCTGAAACCTATATCAGATGTAAATTTTCGCCAGTTCTGACGCGTGTGCAAAGTTTCGTGAGTTTTCGCGCATGTTTAGGCCCTCAAAAATGCAATTCAATGCGGAGAAGAATAATAATAATAATTAAAGCTGCAAGCAGCGATGAAAGGGCCCTCGCACCCGTGCCATCAACACTTGGTGGCTTTAGGAAGGCAGAGCATGGTTGGGAAATGTACATTTAAGGAGGTATATATAGTAAGAGTATGTCAAAGTCAGTTACAAAATGTTTTGTATAATGGTGATAATAGCATGCTTCATGACTCAGCTAAGTGTTGCTAGCATGTTCAGTCTGTTTCTAGCATGCTTAGTACACAATAATTATGTGGTTAGTACTGCATTACTGTGTTAACCATGTCAGTTTCTGTTGCCAGTAGGTGGCGTTATGACTATAACTGAATATGAGCATGGATGTGTGTTCAGGACAGAACTCTTATCAAACATGTGAAGTTTGGTGCAAATTGGACATTGCCTTCTTGAGTAACAACAAAGTCATGTTTCATTGAATTAGCATTCTTTAGAACTTAGCTAAGCATTGTTAGCATGTTTTAACATGTTGCTAGAACGGCATCAACGTGTTAAACATGTCACTTCCTGTTGCCAGTTGGTGGCGCTATTACTATAACTGAACATTCTCATGTAGATGTGTTCAGGCCATGACTCTTATCAAAAGTGTGAAGTTTGGGGCAGATTGGACATTCCATGCCTGAGTTACAGCAAATTCCTATTTAATTGCAATAATAGCATGCTTTAGCACTTGGCTAAGAGTTTACTAGCATGTTTTAGCATGTTTCTAGTATGTTGTTAGCATGTTTAACACTTGCTGGCACTTTTTTTATATGTTATTAGGAGTCCACAACAGTGTTAAACATGTCACTTCCTGTTGCCAGCAGGTGGCGCTATGACTGTAACTGAATATAAGCATGGTCATGTGTTCAGGACAGAACGCTTATCAAAAGTGTGAAGTTTGGGGCAGATTGGACATTCCATGCCTGAGTTACAGCAAATTCATATTTAATTGCAGTAATATCATTCTTTAGCACTTAGCTAAGTGTTTGCTATTATGTTTTAGCATGTCTCTAGTATGTTGGTAGGATGTTTAGCACCTACTGGCATTTTTTTATATGTTATTAGGAGTCAAGAACAGTGTTAAACATCACTTCCTGTTGCCAGCAGGTGGCGCTATGACTATAACTAAATATGAGCATGGACATGTGTTCAAGAGATAACTCTTATCAAACGTGTGACGTTTGGGGTAGATTGTACATTGCCTTCTTGAGTAACAACAAAGTCCTGTTTCATTGAATTAGCATGCTTTAGCACTTAGCTAAGTATTGCTAGCATGTTTTAATATGTTTCTAGCATGTTTAGAACTCAATGGCATTTTTAACATGTTGCTAGAACGGCATCAACGTGTTAAACATGTCACTTCCTGTTGCCAGTAGGTGGCGCTATTACTATAACTGAATTTGAGCATAGGCATGCGTTCAGGCCATGATTCTTATCAAACATGTGAAGTTTGGGGCAGATTGGACGTTCCATGCCTGAGTTACAGCAAATTCCTATTTAATTGCAGTAATAGCATGCTTTATCACTTAGCTAAGTGTTTGCTAGCATGTTTCTAGTATGTTGCTAACCTGTTTAGCACTTGCTGGCTCTTTTATATATGTTATTAGGAGACCACAACAGTGTTAAACATGTCACTTCCTGTTGACAGCAGGTGGCGCTATTACTATAACTGAATATTCTCATGTAGATGTGTTCAGGCCATGACTCTTATCAAACGTGTGAAGTTTGGGGCAGATTGGACATTCCATGCCTGTGTTACAGCAAATTCCTATTTAATTGCAGCAATAGCATGCTTTAGCACTTAGCTAAGTGTTTGCTAGCATGTTTTAGCATGTTTCTAGTATGTTGTTAGCATGTTTAGCACTTGCTGGCACTTTTTTTATATGTTTTTATATGTCCACAACAGTGTTTAACATGTCACTTCCTGTTGCCAGCAGGTGGCACTATGACTGTAACTGAATATGAGCATGGTCATGTGTTCAGGACAGAACGTTTATTAAAAGTGTGAAGTTTGGCGCATATTGGACATTGCCTTCTTGAGTAACAACAACATCCTGTTTCATTGAATTAGCATGCTTTAGCACTTAGCTAAGTATTGCTAGCATGTTTTAACATGTTTCTAGCATGTTTAGACCTCAATGGCATTTTTAACATGTTGCTAGAATGGCATCAACGTGTTAAACATGACACTTCCTGTTGCCAGTAGGTGGCGCTATTACTATAACTGAATATTATCATGTAGATGTGTTCAGGACAGAACGCTTATCAAAAGTGTGAAGTTTGGGGCAGATTGGACATTCCATGCCTGAGTTACAGCAAATTCCTATTTAATTGCAATAATAGCATGCTTTAGCACTTAGCTAAGAGTTTGCTAGCATGTTTTAGCATGCTTCTAGTATGTTGTTAGCATGTTTCGCACTTGCTGGCACTTTTTTATATGTTATTAGGAGTCCATAACAGTGTTAAACATGTCACTTCCTGTTGCCAGCAGGTGGCGCTATGACTATAACTGAATATGAGCATGGCCATGTGTTCAGGACAGAACTCTTATCAAACGTGTGAAGTTTGGGGGAGATTGGACATTCCATGCCTGAGTTACAGCAACTTCCTGTTTCATGGCGAAACATCGAAATTTGTAAGGCCGCCGAGGACCCGCCCTTCGACGAAAACTCAAGATCTTCGCAATTTAACGTCGCAAAGGCCTTAAGATTACACTCACCAAATTTGAAGATGATCAGATTAAAACTGTAGGAGGAGTTCGTTAAAGTACGAGGCCTGAAAATGGCAAAAACTGCACAAAAATCTGAGAGGAAGTTCAAAATGGCTGACTTCCTGTTGTGTTTAGGGCTATGCTCCAAGAGACTTTTTTGTAGGTATTAGGTCATTACACGTATGTACCGAATTTCGTGCACGTACGTGGAACGTTGCAGGAGGCGCACTCCGTTGAACTTTTATAGGTGGCGCTATCGAGCCATTTTGCCCCGTCCAATTCTGAAACCTATATCAGATGTAAATTTTCGCCAGTTCTGACGCGTGTGCAAAGTTTCGTGAGTTTTCGCGCATGTTTAGGCCCTCAAAAATGCAATTCAATGCGGAGAAGAATAATAATAATAATAATAAACAGAGCAATTCCAAGAGGGTCCTCACACCATCGGTGCTCGGGCCCTAATTAAAGCTGCAAGCAGCGATGAAAGGGCCCTCGCACCCGTGCCATCAACACTCTGTGGCTTTAGGAAGACAGAGCATGGTTGGGAAATGTACATTTAAGGAGGTATATATAGTAAGAGTATGTCAAAGTCAGTTACAAAATGTTTTGTATAATGGTGATAATAGCATGCTTCATGACTCAGCTAAGTGTTGCTAGCATGTTTAGTCTGTTTCTAGCATGCTTAGTACACAATAATTATGTGGTTAGTACTGCATTACTGTGTTAACCATGTCAGTTTCTGTTGCCAGTAGGTTGCGTTATGACTATAACTGAATATGAGCATGGATGTGTGTTCAGGACAGAACTCTTATCAAACGTGTGAAGTTTGGTGCAAATTGGACATTGCCTTCTTGAGTAACAACAAAGTCATGTTTCATTGAATTAGCGTTCTTTAGCACTTAGCTAAGCATTGTTAGCATGTTTTAACATGTTTCTAGCATGTTTAGAACTCAATGGCATTTTTAACATGTTGCTAGAACGGCATCAACGTGTTAAACATGTCACTTCCTGTTGCCAGTAGGTGGCGCTATTACTATAACTGAACATTCTCATGTAGATGTGTTCAGGCCATGACTCTTATCAAAAGTGTGAAGTTTGGGGCAGATTGGACATTCCATGCCTGAGTTACAGCAAATTCCTATTTAATTGCAATAATAGCATGCTTTAGCACTTAGCTAAGTGTTTGATAGCATGTTTTAGCATCTTTCTAGTATGTTGCTAGCCTGTTTAACACCTGCTGGCACTTTTTTATGTTATTAGGAGACCACAATAGTGTTAAACGTCACTTCCTGTTGCCAGCAGGTGGCATTATGACTATAACTGAATATGAGCATGGTCATGTGTTCAGTACAGAACTCTTATCAAACGTGTGAAGTTTGGGGCAAATTGGATATTCCATGCCTGAGTTACAGCAAATTCATATTTAATTGCAGTAATATCATTCTTTAGCACTTAGCTAAGTGTTTGCTAGTATGTTTTAACATGTCTCTAGTATGTTGGTAGGATGTTTAGCACCTACTGGCATTTTTTTATGTTATTAGGAGTCAAGAACAGTGTTAAACGTCACTTCATGTTGCCAGCAGGTGGCGCTATGACTAACTAAATATGAGCATGGACATGTGTTCAAGAGATAAGAGATAACTCAAGAGATAACTCTTACATTGCCTTCCTGAGTAACAACAAAGTCCTGTTTCATTGAATCAGCATGCTTTAGCACTTAGCTAAGTATTGCTAGCATGTTTTAATATGTTTCTAGCATGTTTAGAACTCAATGGCATTTTTAACATGTTGCTAGAACGGCATCAATGTGTTAAACATGTCACTTCCTGTTGCCAGTAGGTGGCGCTATTACTATAACTGAATTTTAGCATAGACATGTGTTCAGGCCATGATTCTTATCAAACGTGTGAAGTTTGGGGCAGATTGGACATTCCATGCCTGAGTTACAGCAAATTCCTATTTAATTGCAGTAATAGCATGCTTTAGTACTTAGCTAAGTGTTTGCTAGCATGTTTCTAGTATGTTGCTAACCTGTTTAGCACTTGCTGGCTCTTTTTTATATGTTATTAGGAGACCACAAGAGTGTTAAACATGTCACTTCCTGTTGCCAGTAGGTGGCGCTATTACTATAACTGAATTTGAGCATAGACACGTGTTCAGGCCATGACTCTTATCAAACGTGTGAAGTTTGGGGCAGATTGGACATTCCATGCCTGTGTTACAGCAAATTCCTATTTAATTGCAGCAATAGCATGCTTTAACACTTAGCTAAGTGTTTGCTAGCATGTTTTAGCATGTTTCTAGTATGTTGTTAGCATGTTAGGCACTTGCTGGCACTTTTTTTATACGTTTTTATATGTCCACAACAGTGTTTAACATGTCACTTCCTGTTGCCAGCAGGTGGCACTATGACTGTAACTGAATATGAGCATGGTCATGTGTTCAGGACAGAATGTTTATTAAAAGTGTGAAGTTTGGCGCAGATTGGACATTGCCTTCTTGAGTAACAACAACATCCTGTTTCATTGAATTAGCATGCTTTAGCACTTAGCTAAGTATTGCTAGCATGTTTTAACATGTTTCTAGCATGTTTAGAAGTCAATGGCATTTTTAACATGTTGCTAGAATGGCATCAACGTGTTAAACATGACACTTCCTGTTACCAGTAGGTGGCGCTATTACTATAACTGAATGTTCTCATGTAGATGTGTTCAGGACAGAACGCTTATCAAAAGTGTGAAGTTTGGGGCAGATTGGACATTCCATGCCTGAGTTACAGCAAATTCCTATTTAATTGCAATAATAGCATGCTTTAGCACTTAGCTAAGAGTTTGCTAGCATGTTTTAGCATGCTTCTAGTATGTTGTTAGCATGTTTAGCACTTGCTGGCACTTTTTTATATGTTATTAGGAGTCCATAACAGTGTTAAACATGTCACTTCCTGTTGCCAGCAGGTGGCGCTATGACTGTAACTGAATATGAGCATGGTCATGTGTTCAGGACAGAACGCTTATCAAAAGTGTGAAGTTTGGGGCAGATTGGACATTCCATGCCTGAGTTACAGCAAATTCATATTTAATTGCAGTAATATAATTCTTTAGCACTTAGCTAAGTGTTTGCTAGTATGTTTTAGCATGTCTCTAGTATGTTGGTAGGATGTTTAGCACCTACTGGCCTTTTTTTTATATGTTATTAGGAGTCAAGAACAGTGTTAAACGTCACTTCCTGTTGCCAGCAGGTGGCGCTATGACTATAACTAAATATGAGCATGGACATGTGTTCAAGAGATAACTCTTATCAAACGTGTGAAGTTTGGGGTAGATTGTACATTGCCTTCTTGAGTAACAACAAAGTCCTGTTTCATTGAATTAGCATGCTTTAGCACTTAGCTAAGTATTGCTAGCATGTTTTAACATGTTTCTAGCATGTTTAGAAGTCAATGGCATTTTTAACATGTTGCTAGAACGGCATCAACGTGTTAAACATGTCACTTCCTGTTGCCAGTAGGTGGTGCTATTACTATAACTGAATTTGAGCATAGACATGTGTTCAGGCCATGATTCTTATCAAACGTGTGAAGTTTGGGGCAGATTGGACATTCCATGCCTGGGTTACAGCAAATTCCTATTTAATTGCAGTGATAGCATGCTTTAGCACTTAGCTAAGTGTTTGCTAGCATGTTTCTAGTATGTTGCTAACCTGTTTAGCACTTGCTGGCTCTTTTTTATATGTTATTAGGAGACCACAACAGTGTTAAACATGTCACTTCCTGTTGACAGCAGGTGGCACTATTACTATAACTGAATATTCTCATGTAGATGTGTTCAGGCCATGACTCTTATCAAACGTGTGAAGTTTGAGGCAGATTGGACATTCCATGCCTGTGTTACAGCAAATTCCTATTTAATTGCAGCAATAGCATGCTTTAGCACTTAGCTAAGTGTTTGCTAGCATGTTTTAGCATGTTTCTAGTATGTTGTTAGCATGTTTAGCACTTGCTGGCACTTTTTTATATGTTATTAGGAGTCCATAACAGTGTTAAACATGTCACTTCCTGTTGCCAGCAGGTGGCGCTATGACTGTAACTGAATATGAGCATGGTCATGTGTTCAGGACAGAACGCTTATCAAAAGTGTGAAGTTTGGGGCAGATTGGACATTCCATGCCTGAGTTACAGCAACTTCCTGTTTCATGGCGAAACATCGAAATTTGTCAGGCCGCCGAGGACCCGCCCTTTGACGAAAACTCAAGATCTTCGCAATTTAACGTCGCAAAGGCCTTAAGAATACACTCACCAAATTTGAAGATGATCAGATTAAAACTGTAGGAGGAGTTCGTTAAAGTACGAGGCCTGAAAATGGCAAAAACTGCACAAAAATCTGAGAGGAAGTTCAAAATGGCTGACTTCCTGTTGTGTTTAGGGCTATGCTCCAAGAGACTTTTTTGTAGGTATTAGGTCATTACATGTATGTACCGAATTTCGTGCACGTACGTGGAACGTTGCGGGAGGCGCACTCCGTTGAACTTTTATAGGTGGCGCTATCGAGCCGTTTTGCCCCGTCCAATTCTGAAACCTATATCAGATGTAAATTTTCGCCAGTTCTGACGCGTGTGCAAAGTTTCGTGAGTTTTCGCGCATGTTTAGGCCCTCAAAAATGCAATTCAATGCGGAGAAGAATAATAATAATAATAATAATTAAAGCTGCAAGCAGCGATGAAAGGGCCCTCGCACCCGTGCCATCAACACTCGGTGGCTTTAGGAAGGCAGAGCATGGTTGGGAAATGTACATTTAAGGAGGTATATATAGTAAGAGTATGTCAAAGTCAGTTACAAAATGTTTTGTATAATGGTGATAATAGCATGCTTCATGACTCAGCTAAGTGTTGCTAGCATGTTCAGTCTGTTTCTAGCATGCTTAGTACACAATAATTATGTGGTTAGTACTGCATTACTGTGTTAACCATGTCAGTTTCTGTTGCCAGTAGGTGGCGTTATGACTATAACTGAATATGAGCATGGATGTGTGTTCAGGACAGAACTCTTATCAAACATGTGAAGTTTGGTGCAAATTGGACATTGCCTTCTTGAGTAACAACAAAGTCATGTTTCATTGAATTAGCATTCTTTAGAACTTAGCTAAGCATTGTTAGCATGTTTTAACATGTTGCTAGAATGGCATCAACGTGTTAAACATGACACTTCCTGTTGCCAGCAGGTGGCGCTATGACTGTAACTGAATATAAGCATGGTCATGTGTTCAGGACAGAACGCTTATCAAAAGTGTGAAGTTTGGGGCAGATTGGACATTCCATGCCTGAGTTACAGCAAATTCATATTTAATTGCAGTAATATCATTCTTTAGCACTTAGCTAAGTGTTTGCTATTATGTTTTAGCATGTCTCTAGTATGTTGGTAGGATGTTTAGCACCTACTGGCATTTTTTTATATGTTATTAGGAGTCAAGAACAGTGTTAAACGTCACTTCCTGTTGCCAGCAGGTGGCGCTATGACTATAACTAAATATGAGCATGGACATGTGTTCAAGAGATAACTCTTATCAAACGTGTGACGTTTGGGGTACATTGCCTTCTTGAGTAACAACAAAGTCCTGTTTCATTGAATTAGCATGCTTTAGCACTTAGCTAAGTATTGCTAGCATGTTTTAATATGTTTCTAGCATGTTTAGAACTCAATGGCATTTTTAACATGTTGCTAGAACGGCATCAACGTGTTAAACATGTCACTTCCTGTTGCCAGTAGGTGGCGCTATTACTATAACTGAATTTGAGCATAGGCATGCGTTCAGGCCATGATTCTTATCAAACATGTGAAGTTTGGGGCAGATTGGACGTTCCATGCCTGAGTTACAGCAAATTCCTATTTAATTGCAGTAATAGCATGCTTTATCACTTAGCTAAGTGTTTGCTAGCATGTTTCTAGTATGTTGCTAACCTGTTTAGCACTTGCTGGCTCTTTTATATATGTTATTAGGAGACCACAACAGTGTTAAACATGTCACTTCCTGTTGACAGCAGGTGGCGCTATTACTATAACTGAATATTCTCATGTAGATGTGTTCAGGCCATGACTCTTATCAAACGTGTGAAGTTTGGGGCAGATTGGACATTCCATGCCTGTGTTACAGCAAATTCCTATTTAATTGCAGCAATAGCATGCTTTAGCACTTAGCTAAGTGTTTGCTAGCATGTTTTAGCATGTTTCTAGTATGTTGTTAGCATGTTTAGCACTTGCTGGCACTTTTTTTATATGTTTTTATATGTCCACAACAGTGTTTAACATGTCACTTCCTGTTGCCAGCAGGTGGCACTATGACTGTAACTGAATATGAGCATGGTCATGTGTTCAGGACAGAACGTTTATTAAAAGTGTGAAGTTTGGCGCATATTGGACATTGCCTTCTTGAGTAACAACAACATCCTGTTTCATTGAATTAGCATGCTTTAGCACTTAGCTAAGTATTGCTAGCATGTTTTAACATGTTTCTAGCATGTTTAGACCTCAATGGCATTTTTAACATGTTGCTAGAATGGCATCAACGTGTTAAACATGACACTTCCTGTTGCCAGTAGGTGGCGCTATTACTATAACTGAATATTATCATGTAGATGTGTTCAGGACAGAACGCTTATCAAAAGTGTGAAGTTTGGGGCAGATTGGACATTCCATGCCTGAGTTACAGCAAATTCCTATTTAATTGCAATAATAGCATGCTTTAGCACTTAGCTAAGAGTTTGCTAGCATGTTTTAGCATGCTTCTAGTATGTTGTTAGCATGTTTCGCACTTGCTGGCACTTTTTTATATGTTATTAGGAGTCCATAACAGTGTTAAACATGTCACTTCCTGTTGCCAGCAGGTGGCGCTATGACTATAACTGAATATGAGCATGGCCATGTGTTCAGGACAGAACTCTTATCAAACGTGTGAAGTTTGGGGGAGATTGGACATTCCATGCCTGAGTTACAGCAACTTCCTGTTTCATGGCGAAACATCGAAATTTGTAAGGCCGCCGAGGACCCGCCCTTCGACGAAAACTCAAGATCTTCGCAATTTAACGTCGCAAAGGCCTTAAGATTACACTCACCAAATTTGAAGATGATCAGATTAAAACTGTAGGAGGAGTTCGTTAAAGTACGAGGCCTGAAAATGGCAAAAACTGCACAAAAATCTGAGAGGAAGTTCAAAATGGCTGACTTCCTGTTGTGTTTAGGGCTATGCTCCAAGAGACTTTTTTGTAGGTATTAGGTCATTACACGTATGTACCGAATTTCGTGCACGTACGTGGAACGTTGCAGGAGGCGCACTCCGTTGAACTTTTATAGGTGGCGCTATCGAGCCATTTTGCCCCGTCCAATTCTGAAACCTATATCAGATGTAAATTTTCGCCAGTTCTGACGCGTCTGCAAAGTTTCGTGAGTTTTCGCGCATGTTTAGGCCCTCAAAAATGCAATTCAATGCGGAGAAGAATAATAATAATAATTAAAGCTGCAAGCAGCGATGAAAGGGCCCTCGCACCCGTGCCATCAACACTCGTTGGCTTTAGGAAGACAGAGCATGGTTGGGAAATGTACATTTAAGGAGGTATATATAGTAAGAGTATGTCAAAGTCAGTAACAAAATGTTTTGTATAATGGTAATAATAGCATGCTTCATGACTCAGCTAAGTGTTGCTAGCATGTTTAGTCTGTTTCTAGCATGCTTAGTACACAATAATTATGTGGTTAGTACTGCATTACTGTGTTAACCATGTCAGTTTCTGTTGCCAGTAGGTGGCGTTATGACTATAACTGAATATGAGCATGGATGTGTGTTCAGGACAGAACTCTTATCAAACGTGTGAAGTTTGGTGCAAATTGGACATTGCCTTCTTGAGAAACAACAAAGTCATGTTTCATTGAATTAGCATTCTTTAGCACTTAGCTAAGCATTGTTAGCATGTTTTAACATGTTTCTAGCATGTTTAGAACTCAATGGCATTTTTAACATGTTGCTAGAACGACATCAACGTGTTAAACATGTCACTTCCTGTTGCCAGTAGGTGGCGCTATTACTATAACTGAACATTCTCATCTAGGTGTGTTCAGGCCATGACTCTTATCAAAAGTGTGAAGTTTGGGGCAGATTGGACATTCCATGCCTGAGTTACAGCAAATTCCTATTTAATTGCAATAATAGCATGCTTTATCACTTAGCTAAGAGTTTGATAGCATGTTTTAGCATGTTTCTAGTATGTTGTTAGCATGTTTAACACTTGCTGGCACTTTTTTATATGTTATTAGGAGTCCATAACCGTGTTAAACATGTCACTTCCTGTTGCCAGCAGGTGGCGCTATGACTGTAACTGAATATAAGCATGGTCATGTGTTCAGGACAGAACGCTTATCAAAAGTGTGAAGTTTGGGGCAGATTGGACATTCCATGCCTGAGTTACAGCAAATTCATATTTAATTGCAGTAATATCATTCTTTAGCACTTAGCTAAGTGTTTGCTAGTATGTTTTAGCATGTCTCTAGTATGTTGGTAGGATGTTTAGCACCTACTGGCATTTTTTTTATATGTTATTAGGAGTCAAGAACAGTGTTAAACGTCACTTCCTGTTGCCAGCAGGTGGCGCTATGACTATAACTAAATATGAGCATGGACATGTGTTCAAGAGATAACTCTTATCAAACGTGTGAAGTTTGGGGTAGATTGTACATTGCCTTCTTGAGTAACAACAAAGTCCTGTTTCATTGAATTAGCATGCTTTAGCACTTAGCTAAGTATTGCTAGCATGTTTTAATATGTTTCTAGCATGTTTCGAACTCAATGGCATTTTTAACATGTTGCTAGAACGGCATCAACGTGTTAAACATGTCACTTCCTGTTGCCAGCAGGTGGCGCTATGACTATAACTGAATATGAGCATGGTCATGTGTTTAGGACAGAACTCTTATCAAACGTGTGAAGTTTGGGGCAGATTGGACATTCCATGCCTGAGTTACAGCAACTTCCTGTTTCATGGCGAAACATCGAAATTTGTCAGGCCGCCGAGGACCCGCCCTTCGACGAAAACTCAAGATCTTCGCAATTTAACGTCGCAAAGGCCTTAAGATTACACTCACCAAATTTGAAGATGATCAGATTAAAACTGTAGGAGGAGTTCGTTAAAGTACGAGGCCTGAAAATGGCAAAAACTGCACAAAAATCTGAGAGGAAGTTGAAAATGACTGACTTCCTGTTGTGTTTAGGGCTATGCTCCAAGAGACTTTTTTGTAGGTATTAGGTCAATACATGTATGTACCGAATTTCGTGCACGTACGTGGAACGTTGCGGGAGGCGCACTCCGTTGAACTATTATAGGTGGCGCTATCGAGCCATTTTGCCCCGTCCTATTCTGAAACCTATATCAGATGTAAATTTTCGCCAGTTCTGACGCGTGTGCAAAGTTTTGTGAGTTTTCGAGCATGTTTAGGCCCTCAAAAATGCAATTAAATGCGGAGAAGAATAATAATAATAATAATTAAAGCTGCAAGCAGCGATGAAAGGGCCCTCGCACCCGTGCCATCAACACTCGGTGGCTTTAGGAAGACAGAGCATGGTTGGGAAATGTACATTTAAGGAGGTATATATAGTAAGAGTATGTCAAAGTCAGTTACAAAATGTTTTGTATAATGGTGATAATAGCATGCTTCATGACTCAGCTAAGTGTTGCTAGCATGTTTAGTCTGTTTCTAGCATGCTTAGTACACAATAATTATGTGGTTAGTACTGCATTACGGTGTTAACCATGTCAGTTTCTGTTGCCAGTAGGTGGCGTTATGGCTATAACTGAATATGAGCATGGATGTGTGTTCAGGACAGAACTCTTATCAAACGTGTGAAGTTTGGTGCAAATTGGACATTGCCTTCTTGAGTAACAACAAAGTCATGTTTCATTGAATTAACATTCTTTAGCACTTAGCTAAGCATTGTTAGCATGTTTTAACATGTTTCTAGCATGTTTAGAACTCAATGGCATTTTTAACATGTTGCTAGAACGGCATAAAAGTGTTAAACATGTCACTTCCTGTTGCCAGTAGGTGGCGCTATTACTATAACTGAATTTGAGCATAGACATGTGTTCAGGCCATGATTCTTATCAAATGTGTGAAGTTTGGGGCAGATTGGACATTCCATGCCTGAATTACAGCAAATTCCTATTTAATTGCAATAATAGCATGCTTTAGCACTTAGCTAAGAGTTTGCTAGCATGTTTTAGCATGTTTCTAGTATGTTGTTAGCATGTTTAGCACTTGCTGGCACTTTTTTATATGTTATTAGGAGTCCATAACAGTGTTAAACATGTCACTTCCTGCTGCCAGCAGGTGGCGCTATGACTGTAAGCATGATCATGTGTTCAGGACAGAACGCTTATCAAAAGTGTGAAGTTTGGGGCAGATTGGACATTCCTTGCCTGAGTTACAGCAAATTCATATTTAATTGCAGTAATATCATTCTTTAGCACTTAGCTAAGTGTTTGCTAGTATGTTTTAGCAAGTCTCTAGTATGTTGGTAGGATGTTTAGCACCTACTTGCATTTTTTTATATGTTATTAGGAGTCAAGAACAGTGTTAAACGTCACTTCCTGTTGCCAGCAGGTGGCGCTATGACTATAACTAAATATGAGCATGGACATGTGTTCAAGAGATAACTCTTATCAAACGTGTGAAGTTTGGGGTAGATTGTACATTGCCTTCTTGAGTAACAACAAAGTCCTGTTTCATTGAATTAGCATGGTTTAGCACTTAGCTAAGTACTGCTAGCATGTTTTAACATGTTTCTAGCATGTATAGAACTCAATGGCATTTTTAACATGTTGCTAGAACGGCATCAAAGTGTTAAACATGTCACTTCCTGTTGCCAGTAGGTGGTGCTATTACTATAACTGAATTTGAGCATAGACATGTGTTCAGGCCATGATTCTTATCAAATGTGTGAAGTTTGGGGCAGATTGGACATTACATGCCTGAGTTACAGCAAATTCCTATTTAATTGCAGTAATAGCATGCTTTAGCACTTAGCTAAGTGTTTGCTAGCATGTTTCTAGTATGTTGCTAACCTGTTTAGCACTTGTTGGCTCTTTTTTATATGTTATTAGGAGACCACAAGAGTGTTAAACATGTCACTTCCTGTTACCAGTAGGTGGCGCTATTACTATAACTGAATTTTCTCATGTAGATGTGTTCAGGACAGAACGCTTATCAAAAGTGTGAAGTTTGGGGCAGATTGGACATTCCATGCCTGAGTTACAGCAAATTCCTATTTAATTGCAATAATAGCATGCTTTAGCACTTAGCTAAGAGTTTGCTAGCATGTTTTAGCATGCTTCTATTATGTTGTTAGCATGTTTAGCACTTGCTGGCACTTTTTTATATGTTATTAGGAGTCCATATCAGTGTTAAACATGTCACTTCCTGTTGCCAGCAGGTGGCGCTATGACTGTAACTGAATATGAGCATGGTCATGTGTTCAGGACAGAACGCTTATCAAAAGTGTGAAGTTTGGGGCAGATTGGACATTCCATGCCTGAGTTACAGCAACTTCCTGTTTCATGGCGAAACATCGAAATTTGTCAGGCCGCCGAGGACCCGCCCTTTGACGAAAACTCAAGATCTTCGCAATTTAACGTCGCAAAGGCCTTAAGATTACACTCACCAAATTTGAAGATGATCAGATTAAAACTGTAGGAGGAGTTCGTTAAAGTACGAGGCCTGAAAATGGCAAAAACTGCACAAAAATCTGAGAGGAAGTTCAAAATGGCTGACTTCCTGTTGTGTTTAGGGCTATGCTCCAAGAGACTTTTTTGTAGGTATTAGGTCATTACATGTATGTACCGAATTTCGTGCACGTACGTGGAACGTTGCGGGAGGCGCACTCCGTTGAACTTTTATAGGTGGCGCTATCGAGCCATTTTGCCCCGTCCAATTCTGAAACCTATATCAGATGTAAATTTTCGCCAGTTCTGACGCGTGTGCAAAGTTTCGTGAGTTTTCGAGCATGTTTAGGCCCTCAAAAATGCAATTAAATGCGGAGAAGAAGAAGAAGAATAATAATAATTAAAGCTGCAAGCAGCGATGAAAGGGCCCTCGCACCCGTGCCATCAACACTCGGTGGCTTTAGGAAGGCAGAGCATGGTTGGGAAATGTACATTTAAGGAGGTATATATAGTAAGAGTATGTCAAAGTCAGTTACAAAATGTTTTGTATAATGGTGATAATAGCATGCTTCATGACTCAGCTAAGTGTTGCTAGCATGTTCAGTCTGTTTCTAGCATGCTTAGTACACAATAATTATGTGGTTAGTACTGCATTACTGTGTTAACCATGTCAGTTTCTGTTGCCAGTAGGTGGCGTTATGACTATAACTGAATATGAGCATGGATGTGTGTTCAGGACAGAACTCTTATCAAACGTGTGAAGTTTGGTGCAAATTGGACATTGCCTTCTTGAGTAACAACAAAGTCATGTTTCATTGAATTAGCATTCTTTAGAACTTAGCTAAGCATTGTTAGCATGTTTTAACATGTTGCTAGAACGGCATCAACGTGTTAAACATGTCACTTCCTGTTGCCAGTTGGTGGCGCTATTACTATAACTGAACATTCTCATGTAGATGTGTTCAGGCCATGACTCTTATCAAAAGTGTGAAGTTTGGGGCAGATTGGACATTCCATGCCTGAGTTACAGCAAATTCCTATTTAATTGCAATAATAGCATGCTTTAGCACTTGGCTAAGAGTTTGCTAGCATGTTTTAGCATGTTTCTAGTATGTTGTTAGCATGTTTAACACTTGCTGGCACTTTTTTATATGTTATTAGGAGTCCACAACAGTGTTAAACATGTCACTTCCTGTTGCCAGCAGGTGGCGCTATGACTGTAACTGAATATAAGCATGGTCATGTGTTCAGGACAGAACGCTTATCAAAAGTGTGAAGTTTGGGGCAGATTGGACATTCCATGCCTGAGTTACAGCAAATTCATATTTAATTGCAGTAATATCATTCTTTAGCACTTAGCTAAGTGTTTGCTATTATGTTTTAGCATGTCTCTAGTATGTTGGTAGGATGTTTAGCACCTACTGGCATTTTTTTATATGTTATTAGGAGTCAAGAACAGTGTTAAACGTCACTTCCTGTTGCCAGCAGGTGGCGCTATGACTATAACTAAATATGAGCATGGACATGTGTTCAAGAGATAACTCTTATCAAACGTGTGACGTTTGGGGTAGATTGTACATTGCCTTCTTGAGTAACAACAAAGTCCTGTTTCATTGAATTAGCATGCTTTAGCACTTAGCTAAGTATTGCTAGCATGTTTTAATATGTTTCTAGCATGTTTAGAACTCAATGGCATTTTTAACATGTTGCTAGAACGGCATCAACGTGTTAAACATGTCACTTCCTGTTGCCAGTAGGTGGCGCTATTACTATAACTGAATTTGAGCATAGGCATGCGTTCAGGCCATGATTCTTATCAAACATGTTAAGTTTGGGGCAGATTGGACGTTCCATGCCTGAGTTACAGCAAATTCCTATTTAATTGCAGTAATAGCATGCTTTATCACTTAGCTAAGTGTTTGCTAGCATGTTTCTAGTATGTTGCTAACCTGTTTAGCACTTGCTGGCTCTTTTATATATGTTATTTGGAGACCACAACAGTGTTAAACATGTCACTTCCTGTTGACAGCAGGTGGCGCTATTACTATAACTGAATATTCTCATGTAGATGTGTTCAGGCCATGACTCTTATCAAACGTGTGAAATTTGGGGCAGATTGGACATTCCATGCCTGTGTTACAGCAAATTCCTATTTAATTGCAGCAATAGCATGCTTTAGCACTTAGCTAAGTGTTTGCTAGCATGTTTTAGCATGTTTCTAGTATGTTGTTAGCATGTTTAGCACTTGCTGGCACTTTTTTTATATGTTTTTATGTCCACAACAGTGTTTAACATGTCACTTCCTGTTGCCAGCAGGTGGCACTATGACTGTAACTGAATATGAGCATGGTCATGTGTTCAGGACAGAACGTTTATTAAAAGTGTGAAGTTTGGCGCATATTGGACATTGCCTTCTTGAGTAACAACAACATCCTGTTTCATTGAATTAGCATGCTTTACCACTTAGCTAAGTATTGCTAGCATGTTTTAACATTAGCTAGCATGTTTTAACATGTTTCTAGCATGTTTAGACCTCAATGGCATTTTTAACATGTTGCTAGAATGGCATCAACGTGTTAAACATGACACTTCCTGTTGCCAGTAGGTGGCGCTATTACTATAACTGAATATTATCATGTAGATGTGTTCAGGACAGAACGCTTATCAAAAGTGTGAAGTTTGGGGCAGATTGGACATTCCATGCCTGAGTTACAGCAAATTCCTATTTAATTGCAATAATAGCATGCTTTAGCACTTAGCTAAGAGTTTGCTAGCATGTTTTAGCATGCTTCTAGTATGTTGTTAGCATGTTTCGCACTTGCTGGCACTTTTTTATATGTTATTAGGAGTCCATAACAGTGTTAAACATGTCACTTCCTGTTGCCAGCAGGTGGCGCTATGACTATAACTGAATATGAGCATGGCCATGTGTTCAGGACAGAACTCTTATCAAACGTGTGAAGTTTGGGGGAGATTGGACATTCCATGCCTGAGTTACAGCAACTTCCTGTTTCATGGCGAAACATCGAAATTTGTAAGGCCGCCGAGGACCCGCCCTTCGACGAAAACTCAAGATCTTCGCAATTTAACGTCGCAAAGGCCTTAAGATTACACTCACCAAATTTGAAGATGATCAGATTAAAACTGTAGGAGGAGTTCGTTAAAGTACGAGGCCTGAAAATGGCAAAAACTGCACAAAAATCTGAGAGGAAGTTCAAAATGGCTGACTTCCTGTTGTGTTTAGGGCTATGCTCCAAGAGACTTTTTTGTAGGTATTAGGTCATTACACGTATGTACCGAATTTCGTGCACGTACGTGGAACGTTGCAGGAGGCGCACTCCGTTGAACTTTTATAGGTGGCGCTATCGAGCCATTTTGCCCCGTCCAATTCTGAAACCTATATCAGATGTAAATTTTCGCCAGTTCTGACGCGTGTGCAAAGTTTCGTGAGTTTTCGCGCATGTTTAGGCCCTCAAAAATGCAATTCAATGCGGAGAAGAATAATAATAATAATAATTAAAGCTGCAAGCAGCGATGAAAGGGCCCTCGCACCCGTGCCATCAACACTCGGTGGCTTTAGGAAGACAGAGCATGGTTGGGCAATGTACATTTAAGGAGGTATATATAGTAAGAGTATGTCAAAGTCAGTTACAAAATGTTTTGTATAATGGTGATAATAGCATGCTTCATGACTCAGCTAAGTGTTGCTAGCATGTTTATTGTGTTTCTAGCATGCTTAGTACACAATAATTATGTTGTTAGTACTGCATAACTGTGTTAACCATGTCAGTTTCTGTTGCCAGTAGTTGGGGCTATGTCTATATCTGAATATTGCTATGTAGATGTGTTCAGTGCAGGACTTTTATCAAACATGTGAAGTTTGGGGCAGATTGGACATTGTATGCTTGAGTTACAACAACTTCCTTTAGCATTTCTAGCATGTTTTATGATGTTTCTAGCATTTTACATATTAATTTTGGGGTAGATTGGACATTGCATTCCTGAGTTACAGCAAATTCATATTTAATTGCAGTAATATCATGCTTTAGCACTTAGCTAAGTGTTTGCTAGTATGTTTTAGCATGTCTCTAGTATGTTGGTAGGATATTTAGCACCTACTGGCATTTTTTTATATGTTATTAGGAGTCCAGAACAGTGTTAAACGTCACTTCCTTTTGCCAGCAGGCGGCGCTATGACTATAACTGAATATGAGCATGGACATGTGTTCAAAAGATAACTCTTATCAAATGTGTGAAGTTTGGGGTAGATTGGACATTTTATGCTTAAGTTACAACAACTTCCTTGAGCTTTTATAGCATGCTTTAGAACTTAGCTAAGTGTTGCTAGCATGTTTCTTGCATGTTACATATTAAGTTTGGGGTAGATTGAACATCCCATGCCTGTGTTACAACAAATTCCCATTTAATTGCAGTAATATCATGATTTAGCACTTATCTAAGTGATTGATAGCATGTTTTAGCATGTTTCTAGTATGTTGTTAGCATGTTTAGCACATGCTGGCACTTTTTTATATGTTATTAGGAGTCCACAACAGTGTTTAACATGTCACTTCCTGTTGCCAGCAGGTGGCGCTATGACTGTAACTGAATATGAGCATGGTCATGTGTTCAGGACAGAACGCTTATCAAAAGTGTGAAGTTTGGGGCAGATTGGACATTGCCTTCTTGAGTAACAACAACATCCTGTTTCATTGAATTAGCATGCTTTAGCACTCAGCTAAGTTTTGCTAGCATGTTTTAACATGTTTCTAGCATGTTTAGAAGTCAATGGCATTTTTAACATCTTGCTAGAACGGCATCAACGTGTTAAACATGACACTTCCTGTTACCAGTAGGTGGCGCTATTACTATAACTGAATATTCTCATGTAGATGTGTTCAGGCCATGACTCTTATCAAACGTGTGACGTTTGGGGCAGATTGGACATTCCATGCCTGTGTTACAGCAAATTCCTATTTAATTGCAGCAATAGCATGCTTTAGCACTTAGCTAAGTGTTTGCTAGCATGTCTTAGCATGTTTCTAGTATGTTGTTAGCATGTTTAGCACTTGATGGCACTTTTTTTATATGTTTTTATATGTCCACAACAGTGTTTAACATGTCACTTCCTGTTGCCAGCAGGTGGCACTATGACTGTAACTGAATATGAGCATGGTCATGTGTTCAGGACAGAACGTTTATTAAAAGTGTGAAGTTTGGTGCAGAATGGACATTGCCTTCTTGCGTAACAACAACATCCTGTTTCATTGAATTAGCATGCTTTAGCACTTAGCTAAGTATTGCTAGCATGTTTTAACATGTTTCTAGCATGTTTAGAAGTCAATGGCATTTTTAACATGTTGCTAGAATGGCATCAACGTGTTAAACATGACACTTCCTGTTACCAGTAGGTGGCGCTATTACTATAACTGAATATTCTCATGTAGATGTGTTCAGGACAGAACGCTTATCAAAAGTGTGAATTTTTGGGCAGATTGGACATTCCATGCCTGAGTTACAGCAAATTCCTATTTAATTGCAATAATAGCATGCTTTAGCACTTAGCTAAGAGTTTGCTAGCATGTTTTAGCATGCTTCTAGTATGTTGTTAGCATGTTTAGCACTTGCTGGCACTTTTTTATATGTTATTAGGAGTCCATAACAGTGTTAAACATGTCACTTCCTGTTGCCAGCAGGTGGCGCTATGACTATAACTGAATATGAGCATGGTCATGTGTTCAGGACATAACTCTTATCAAACGTGTGAAGTTTGGGGCAGATTGGACATTCCATGCCTGAGTTACAGCAACTTCCTGTTTCATGGCGAAACATCGAAATTTGTCAGGCCGCCGAGGACCCGCCCTTCGACGAAAACTCAAGATCTTCGCAATTTAACGTCACAAAGGCCTTAAGATTACACTCACCAAATTTGAAGATGATCAGATTAAAACTGTAGGAGGAGTTCGTTAAAGTACGAGGCCTGAAAATGGCAAAAACTGCACAAAAATCTGAGAGGAAGTTCAAAATGGCTGACTTCCTGTTGTGTTTAGGGCTATGCTCCAAGAGACTTTTTTGTAGGTATTAGGTCATTACACGTATGTACCGAATTTCGTGCACGTACGTTGAACGTTGCGGGAGGCGCACTCCGTTGAACTTTTATAGGTGGCGCTATCGAGCCATTTTGCCCCGTCCAATTCTGAAACCTATATCAGATGTAAATTTTCGCCAGTTCTGACGCGTGTGCAAAGTTTCGTGAGTTTTCGCGCATGTTTAGGCCCTCAAAAATGCAATTCAATGCGGAGAAGAATAATAATAATAATAATAAACAGAGCAATTCCAAGAGGGTCCTCACACCATCGGTGCTCGGGCCCTAATAAACAGAGCAATTCCAAGAGGGTCCTCACACCATCGGTGCTCGGGCCCTAATAATAAACAGAGCAATTCCAAGAGGGTCCTCACACCATCGGTGCTCGGGCCCTAATTAAAGCTGCAAGCAGCGATGAAAGGGCCCTCGCACCCGTGCCATCAACACTCGGTGGCTTTAGGAAGGCAGAGCATGGTTGGGAAATGTACATTTAAGGAGGTATATATAGTAAGAGTATGTCAAAGTCAGTTACAAAATGTTTTGTATAATGGTGATAATAGCATGCTTCATGACTCAGCTAAGTGTTGCTAGCATGTTCAGTCTGTTTCTAGCATGCTTAGTACACAATAATTATGTGGTTAGTACTGCATTACTGTGTTAACCATGTCAGTTTCTGTTGCCAGTAGGTGGCGTTATGACTATAACTGAATATGAGCATGGATGTGTGTTCAGGACAGAACTCTTATCAAACATGTGAAGTTTGGTGCAAATTGGACATTGCCTTCTTGAGTAACAACAAAGTCATGTTTCATTGAATTAGCATTCTTTAGAACTTAGCTAAGCATTGTTAGCATGTTTTAACATGTTGCTAGAACGGCATCAACGTGTTAAACATGTCACTTCCTGTTGCCAGTTGGTGGCGCTATTACTATAACTGAACATTCTCATGTAGATGTGTTCAGGCCATGACTCTTATCAAAAGTGTGAAGTTTGGGGCAGATTGGACATTCCATGCCTGAGTTACAGCAAATTCCTATTTAATTGCAATAATAGCATGCTTTAGCACTTGGCTAAGAGTTTGCTAGCATGTTTTAGCATGTTTCTAGTATGTTGTTAGCATGTTTAACACTTGCTGGCACTTTTTTATATGTTATTAGGAGTCCACAACAGTGTTAAACATGTCACTTCCTGTTGCCAGCAGGTGGCGCTATGACTGTAACTGAATATAAGCATGGTCATGTGTTCAGGACAGAACGCTTATCAAAAGTGTGAAGTTTGGGGCAGATTGGACATTCCATGCCTGAGTTACAGCAAATTCATATTTAATTGCAGTAATATCATTCTTTAGCACTTAGCTAAGTGTTTGCTATTATGTTTTAGCATGTCTCTAGTATGTTGGTAGGATGTTTAGCACCTACTGGCATTTTTTTATATGTTATTAGGAGTCAAGAACAGTGTTAAACGTCACTTCCTGTTGCCAGCAGGTGGCGCTATGACTATAACTAAATATGAGCATGGACATGTGTTCAAGAGATAACTCTTATCAAACGTGTGACGTTTGGGGTAGATTGTACATTGCCTTCTTGAGTAACAACAAAGTCCTGTTTCATTGAATTAGCATGCTTTAGCACTTAGCTAAGTATTGCTAGCATGTTTTAATATGTTTCTAGCATGTTTAGAACTCAATGGCATTTTTAACATGTTGCTAGAACGGCATCAACGTGTTAAACATGTCACTTCCTGTTGCCAGTAGGTGGCGCTATTACTATAACTGAATTTGAGCATAGGCATGCGTTCAGGCCATGATTCTTATCAAACATGTGAAGTTTGGGGCAGATTGGACGTTCCATGCCTGAGTTACAGCAAATTCCTATTTAATTGCAGTAATAGCATGCTTTATCACTTAGCTAAGTGTTTGCTAGCATGTTTCTAGTATGTTGCTAACCTGTTTAGCACTTGCTGGCTCTTTTATATATGTTATTAGGAGACCACAACAGTGTTAAACATGTCACTTCCTGTTGACAGCAGGTGGCGCTATTACTATAACTGAATATTCTCATGTAGATGTGTTCAGGCCATGACTCTTATCAAACGTGTGAAGTTTGGGGCAGATTGGACATTCCATGCCTGTGTTACAGCAAATTCCTATTTAATTGCAGCAATAGCATGCTTTAGCACTTAGCTAAGTGTTTGCTAGCATGTTTTAGCATGTTTCTAGTATGTTGTTAGCATGTTTAGCACTTGCTGGCACTTTTTTTATATGTTTTTATATGTCCACAACAGTGTTTAACATGTCACTTCCTGTTGCCAGCAGGTGGCACTATGACTGTAACTGAATATGAGCATGGTCATGTGTTCAGGACAGAACGTTTATTAAAAGTGTGAAGTTTGGCGCATATTGGACATTGCCTTCTTGAGTAACAACAACATCCTGTTTCATTGAATTAGCATGCTTTAGCACTTAGCTAAGTATTGCTAGCATGTTTTAACATGTTTCTAGCATGTTTAGACCTCAATGGCATTTTTAACATGTTGCTAGAATGGCATCAACGTGTTAAACATGACACTTCCTGTTGCCAGTAGGTGGCGCTATTACTATAACTGAATATTATCATGTAGATGTGTTCAGGACAGAACGCTTATCAAAAGTGTGAAGTTTGGGGCAGATTGGACATTCCATGCCTGAGTTACAGCAAATTCCTATTTAATTGCAATAATAGCATGCTTTAGCACTTAGCTAAGAGTTTGCTAGCATGTTTTAGCATGCTTCTAGTATGTTGTTAGCATGTTTCGCACTTGCTGGCACTTTTTTATATGTTATTAGGAGTCCATAACAGTGTTAAACATGTCACTTCCTGTTGCCAGCAGGTGGCGCTATGACTATAACTGAATATGAGCATGGCCATGTGTTCAGGACAGAACTCTTATCAAACGTGTGAAGTTTGGGGGAGATTGGACATTCCATGCCTGAGTTACAGCAACTTCCTGTTTCATGGCGAAACATCGAAATTTGTAAGGCCGCCGAGGACCCGCCCTTCGACGAAAACTCAAGATCTTCGCAATTTAACGTCGCAAAGGCCTTAAGATTACACTCACCAAATTTGAAGATGATCAGATTAAAACTGTAGGAGGAGTTCGTTAAAGTACGAGGCCTGAAAATGGCAAAAACTGCACAAAAATCTGAGAGGAAGTTCAAAATGGCTGACTTCCTGTTGTGTTTAGGGCTATGCTCCAAGAGACTTTTTTGTAGGTATTAGGTCATTACACGTATGTACCGAATTTCGTGCACGTACGTGGAACGTTGCAGGAGGCGCACTCCGTTGAACTTTTATAGGTGGCGCTATCGAGCCATTTTGCCCCGTCCAATTCTGAAACCTATATCAGATGTAAATTTTCGCCAGTTCTGACGCGTGTGCAAAGTTTCGTGAGTTTTCGCGCATGTTTAGGCCCTCAAAAATGCAATTCAATGCGGAGAAGAATAATAATAATAATAATAAACAGAGCAATTCCAAGAGGGTCCTCACACCATCGGTGCTCGGGCCCTAATAATAATAAACAGAGCAATTCCAAGAGGGTCCTCACACCATCGGTGCTCGGGCCCTAATAAACAGAGCAATTCCAAGAGGGTCCTCACACCATCGGTGCTCGGGCCCTAATAATAAACAGAGCAATTCCAAGAGGGTCCTCACACCATCGGTGCTCGGGCCCTAATAATAATAATAAACAGAGCAATTCCAAGAGGGTCCTCACACCATCGGTGCTCGGGCCCTAATAATAATAATAATAAACAGAGCAATTCCAAGAGGGTCCTCACACCATCGGTGCTCGGGCCCTAATAATCCTACCGAAAACAATAGGGCCTTCGCCCTTTCAGGGCTTGGGCCCTAATTATAAATAATCCTACCGGAAACAATAGGGCCTTCGCCCTTTCAGGGCTTGGGCCCTAATAATAATAAACAGAGCAATTCCAAGAGGGTCCTCACACCATCGGTGCTCGGGCCCTAATAATAATAATAAACAGAGCAATTCCAAGAGGGTCCTCACACCATCGGTGCTCGGGCCCTAATAATAAACAGAGCAATTCCAAGAGGGTCCTCACACCATCGGTGCTCGGGCCCTAAATATAGCTGCGAGCAGCGATTACGGGCCCAAGCCGGTGGCACCGCAACCCCGGTGCCTTTAGTTACCTAAAGGCACCGGGGTGGCGGTGCCGCCGGCTTTGGCCCTTCATTGCTGCTCGCAGCTATATATATATATATATATATATATATATATATATATAAGACAGAAAATATTACTTGTCTTACCATATTCTGATTTTATGATATACTCAAAATATTCCACAACATTGATTAACGTTGATTAACCCGTTGATTAACCGGTGGTAAAATATTCTCACCGTTACATACCTAGTATATTTTTATATAGATACAATAGGCCTACCTGATTTTGAACACAAGAGGGCAGTATAGCACTATGAATGACATGATTTATTTATTTTTTGGACTAAAAAAACATTCTGGCTGTTTTTAAACAAACAATTATTAAATTGAAAAAAGAAAAAAGAGTTCTGATATTTGTATAATTTTATATAGAAATAAATGGTGTATAATTAGATTTTTAGAAGATATGAGGCTTTTAGTGTTTCCATTTTTGACATTACTTTAATCCCTCACCATAGCAAAACTGTTTGAGATATTTATTATCTGTTTACAATTTAGCATCTTTAATGTATTTTCATCATGTTGAAAAGGTTTGGTGGGAATAAAATAAACCACTTAAGAGGAGTAGGTAAAAATTCAGAGGCTGATTTTGCAAAGAAATCCACATTCAAACCAAAATATCTGACTTCCTGTTGGTCTGAGCTAATGACTGTAAATCAGAAAGTTGTCCGGCTCGATGAGACCAATATACGTACTGATTTTTGTAACTGTTGGTAAAACTAACCCCCCCACTTTTGTCAAAAGCATTTTGAAAGTGACACACTTCCTGCTGCCAGTTGGTGGCGCTATAACTTTAACTCACAATAGTTACATCCATCTGATCGGCCTCTTACCACGAACACACTGCTGAAGTTTCATCAAGATCAGTTAATGTATGCAGAAGTTATAACACTTCGTGTTTCTCTTTTCTCGCCATAAATTCGTTTCCTCGCCACGGCCAAACCGTTCGAGATATCAAAAATCCGTCCGCAATTTAGCATCCTCAATGTCTTGACTTCATGAACACCGAGTTTGATGGGGATTTAATTAATTCTCTAGGAGGAGTGTTTCAAATTCCACAGCAAGCGTTCTCCAAACAACCCATAATAGCTGACTTCCTGTTGGGCTGGCGTATAACTTAAGAGTGCGAAAGTTGTTCGGCCCGATGAGATCTATACGTGTACCGAGTTTCATATTAATTCATGCAAGCGTGTTTGATCTATGGACCAAGTTTTCGGACCCCATTCAAGGGGGCGCTGTTGAGCCCCCCTGCCACGCACAGGTACCAGCTTCAGCCCGGCCCTGATGGCCGCAGGTTCTGACCTGTGTGCAAAGTTTCAAGAGTTTTCGAGCACGTTAAGGGCCCCAAAAGCCCCTGAAATCTTGAAAAACAATTATAAAAGCAAATCTCTCCTAACAGACAAATCCCCCACACCCCACACACAGAGACATAGATACCCAGAGAGAGAGAGAGAGAGAGAATTCTCCAAAAATCCACATTCAAACCTAAATATATGACTTCCTGTTGGTCGGAGCTAATGACTGTAAATTAGAAAGTTGTCCGGCTCGATGAGAACAATATACATACCGATTTTTGTGACTCTAGGTAAAACTAAGCCCCCATTTTTGACCAAAGGTGGCGCTACTGAGCCCCTCACCACGCCCGTTTCTGAAAATTTTCACATGTCTACTGGCTAATAAATGTGATGTGTCTGTCGAGTTTCATGCAATTTCAAGTATGTTAAGAGTCTCAAAAGCATCAAAAAAGAATATTAAAGTTTGATGCGTTGCCACGGCAACAGTATCTAAGATATCAATAATCCTTTCACAGGTCTACATCTGCCGTGTGTTTACATTATACACATAAAGTTTGAAGCAAATCGGGTAAAAATAAGAGGGTGATTTCAAAGCATTTTGAAAGTGACACACTTCCTGCTGCCAGTTGGTGGCGCTATAACTTTGACTCCCAATAGTCACATCCATGTGATCGGCCTCTTACAACAAACACACTGCTGAAGTTTCATCAAGATCATTTAATGTATGTTGAAGTTATAACACTCTTCCTGTTTCTCTATTCTCGCCATAAATTCGTTTCCTCGCCATGGCCAAACCGTTCGAGATATCAAAAATCCGTCCGCAATTTAGCATCCTCAATGCCTTGACTTCATCCACAGCGAGTTTGGTGGGGATTGGATGAATTCTCTAGGAGGAGTATTTTAAATTCCAGAGCGTTCATTTTTCAAACAACCCATAATAGCTGACTTCCTGTTGGGCTGGCGTAAAAAGTAAGAGTACGAAAATTGTTCGGCCCAATGAGATCTATATGTGTACCGAGTTTCATATTATTACATGCAAGCGTGTTTGATTTATGCACAAAGTTTTCAGACCCCGTTCAAGGGGGCGCTGTTGAGCCCCCCTGCCACGCCCAGGTACCAGCTTCAGCCCGGCCCTGATGGCCGCGGGTTCTGACCTGTGTGCAAAGTTTCAAGAGTTTTCGAGCATGATAAGAGCCCTAAAAGTGCCCGAAAGGTTGACAGAAAAATAATAAATAAATATAGCTGCGAGCAGCGATTACGGGCCCAAGCCGGTGGCACCGCAACCCCGGGGCCTTTAGTTACCTAAAGGCACCGGGGTGGCGGTACCGCCGGCTTAGGACCTTCATCGCTGCTCGCAGCTATATATATATATATATATATATATATATATATATATATATATATATATATATATATATACACACACATATACATATATACACATATACATATATAAATATATAAAAGACAGAAAATATTACTTGACTTACCTTATTCTGATTTTATGATGCACTCAAAATATTCCACAACAAATCCTTTAAATTTAATGTAAAAAAAAAAACGAAAGTAAGCAGTGTTGGGCTCACGTAACCCTCTCATTAGAATCAAAATGTTTCAACATTTGCCATGTATTTGGATGCTAAACTATTCTTTATTATAGGCTTTGTACTTCACTCGTGTTCCAATATCGACGGAAAAAAGCATCCTCTTCACACGCGCAAAAATGTACTTGGAAACATCACAGTGGAGCGGTGCTTACTGTGAATGTACGAATTGTACTACTGACTATTAAGAGCAGTGTAATTTTTATATGTTAGGTTGACTATTTTATTATTATATTTTATTAAGTCTACAATGAACAGGCTGCGATGTCAAGATTGCAATGCTGGAATGTGTGTGTGTGTGTTCATGTTTTTCTATCCCGGTGGGGACTTCAACCAGAATGCACACAGACTCATGGGGACTCGTGTCACAGTGGGGACCTAAATAGAGGTCCCCATGGGTAAACAAGCTTATAAATCATACAGAATGAGTTTTTTTGGAAATGTAAAAATGCAGAAAGTTTTCTGTGATGGGTAGGTTTAGGGGTAGGGTTAGTGTAAGGAGATAGAATATACAGTTTGTACAGTATAAAAACCATTAAGTCTATGGAGAGTCCCCACAAAGATAGTAAACCGTGTGTGTGTGTGTGTGTGTGTGTGTGTGTGTGTGTGTGTGTGTGTGTGTGTGTGTGTGTGTGTGTGTGTGTGTGTGTGTGTGTGTGTGTGTGTGTGTGTGGCGTGGGCGCGATTGAACAGTGGAACACATTAAAACATAGTCCGTCATTATACAGGACGACATTCAAACTGCAAAGTGTTAACTTATATTTGTGTACAGTCGCAATAACGTTGTGCTTTTGTAAAATAATTTCAAGCAATCTACCCCCTGAAAGGCGCTAATTTTAAAATGAAACTAAAATGCTCACGACTGCACGGGCATCAGGGGCGTCAGTTTGTGTTGAAAAGTGGTGGGGACAAAAGATCAGATGAAAAAACATTACAGCAGGACGGGAAAAATATTGAATAACGGCGCATCAAAAATGGGCATAGCGTAGGCCAGACAAATACTGTCATTATGTATGCCACAAAAAAAAAAAAAAAACCCACACTAAAATCCAAACTATGTTAAAAACTATAAGATGGCACGCAGGCCCTCTCTCTCGCATGCAAACGCACGCGCGCGCGCGCGCGCACACACACACACACACACACGAAGCCAATTTTTTTTTATTGATCTGAAAATTACTTAATCGGCTACAATTAACTACATCAATCACAGTGCAAATATATGCTATATAAAAACTCCCCTACCTGCACTGTTGATCAACATCTTCTCTTAAAGTTGAAAAATGTTACAACTTCAAGAAGAACTAACGATGTTAGCTAGCTAATACATGGATAAATGAAACCTCCTCCCCAACACTTCGAGGTTTGAACGTAGCGCATCATGTCCATCCATTCCTGCTCAGGCCAGAGCGCAAATCCATGAAGCTGGAAAGGAGCGGAAGTCCCATGGAATTTCTAACACGTTCTTTCTAACAATGTAGAGTTCAATATAAGACTAACATTGGTCAGTAGCCAATCTGCGTGTTCGGGGCGTGGTTTTGCGAAGGGTCAATTCTAACCGTGCACGGTGACCGTTGACGTTCGAACTTGATGCTGCCTTCACGTGCTATGGAAAAGATGATATTTTCCACTTGTGAACTGGTATTTACCAGTGTGTTGTGTTCAAGTGCTTTTGTTGTCGTAATGTAGTACCCGCAAGGTCTGTGTCAGTAGAGTATCTTTTTTATCTTTACAAAAAAAAAAAAAAAAACGTAAATGTGGTGCTTTCTGATGATTAAAACATAATTAATCATTTAAAAAAATAAAACATGACATAAAATGATTAAATATGAACCAAGGAAATTGCGGCGAAGTTGAAAATTGAGTGTTAACGCATTATATTACAATCGTTAATGACACAACATTGTATACTACAAAAACTATCCGCTAACAGTATTCACGACTCTTGCGTTGCTTTCCGCCATTTTGAAAAGGTCAAAGGTTATCTCATCTCGGCAACTCGTGCATCAAAATATTCTACGAGTTGCCCAGTGGAAAATACCACATGAGGGGGTGTTCATGTGCATTTTCCATGTCGGCTTTGGTATTTACCATAATTACCATAGCACGTGAAGGCACCATGTGTGTGGGCCAGTACTTCCGGTGAAAACTTCCGGTGATCTGAGTCTGACAGCGAGAGCGAGAGACAACAGCGACCGAGTTCCATTACCACAGAGATATTTTTTCACAATGAGTGTTTTTAGGATTCAAGAGAGGCGACTTGACTTTCAGAGGGTGACAGCCTCAGCACTTCATCGTTGTGTGCCGTTATGTACCGTTTCGTCACGTTACAACAGAGAAGTCAGCGTTCATGCATTCCCCGTTGACGCTGCGGTACGGGCTGCAGGCACGTGCACAGGTAGGGCTCAACCTGTGCAGAGCACACATGCCCTTTTTGCCCTTACACCTTCCAAAGTGCCCTTTTTTAGTGGTGTTTTTTTTTTAATCAATGCTATTGGTCACCCTTTACGTCTGTCTGTCTGTTTTACGAATATTTAGCCAATGAAAGTTCTTAAAACGAGCTTGTGTAAATCTTATTCGATCCTCAAGCTGTCAGTAAGCTGATAACTCCGCCCCCTCTATATTCACTGAATCAACTGAAGTTCCACAGCAGCCGCACAGTAGACAGCAGCTGAACGAAGTTTTGCGAAGGGTAAATACATATCTTGTTGTTTGAATAAGTACTACTAAACACTGTGTCTATAAAGGCTCATATTTTATTTATTTGATGTCTGACTCACTGACTGAGACATGTTGGACGTCGCCTGAGAGAGAGGTCTAGGCTAGCATTTGCCATCTAGTCATAGTCATAGCCAATACATAGCCTACACTTAAAAAGCCTGTGCATACAGTAGCATTTCATCTTTTATAAAATGCAATTTTGGACAAATGTATTTTACAACAGGAAAAACTGAGCGTCCGGCCTATATAGCTACAACAAACTAGTTTGAAACCTGTTGATGAAAATGTAATGTTACAAACATGGTTTTACTACAGTAATGTTGTAGTAGTAACTAAAAAAAATCATTACAGGAGATCACTGTGAAATATTTATATTTTATCATGCAGAATGTAATTCCTGATTTAATTCATTCCCAGGCTTCATTTATTTGATCCAAAATACAGCAAAAACAGTAATATTGTGAAATATTTTTACAAAATAAAAATAACTGTTTTCTATTTGAATATATTTTAAAATGTAATTTATTTCTGTGATCAAAGCTGCATTTTCAGCATCATTACTCCAGTTCAGTACTCTTCAGTGTCACGTGATCCTTCAGAAATGCTTTTCACTGCAACTGTACTTTTCACACTATATATATTTTTTTTTTTTCATTGCTGGCTTATTTTAGGGAAAGTGTAGTGAATAAGAGACCTTCAAGAGACTAACATCCCTGGCTCACAGAAGGTTGCTGTTGTAATTAGGTTTAAAGAAGCCCTTAAAACCCTGTTTATCTATATTATCTATATTATTATTATTATTATGGTTTTTATTAATTGTGAATAAATCTAAAGCTTTTGAGACTATGATTTTGTGTTATTGAATTTGTCATGAAGATGTGACCATTTCTTCTTTTTATGTAGGCTTACTAAATAATCTTGATATAAAAAAAAGGGAGGGGGGTGCCCTTTTTCAATTTTAGCACATGCCCCTCAAATATTAGCCTGACTACGTCAGACTTCCTACTTCCGCTAATTTCATTTCGCTCCTGTAGTCAGTCTGAGATAGCACCGTATCTTTCAGTTTTCCACCGGCCTGAAAACAGCCGGGCCAATCAACGAACAGAGGGCGGGCTGAGAGCCGTGACGTAGGCGCTGATTGTACCGTGGATGCGTAGATTTACTTCACATAATCTGCAAAAGTCGTTCACAGCCATGTTCACCCCGGTATTTCGCTCGATGGTTTTGTTTTCGCATCATACATGTGTTTACAGTGGAAGTTAGATGCGGCTGAGCATGCGCATAACACACGCCATAACCAAACGTTATGTGATTGGCTTACGGGTAACCAATGATTTTAAACTTCAGACAAGCGCCCCCCCGCGAGAGAGAAAACACATCTCTATTATGCTATTCCAGACTCTCTCTACGAAGCAAAGTGAAGTAGCAGAGTCTGGTATTACCAGGCTACTCAAATATGCCCCTGCATATCATTTTCAGTGCGTTTCTATGCTTTCTATTACTGCATTTATTTTGTGCAAGTGAGATGAGTATAGATCTGTTTCATAAATCATTATCTGGCTGGTGTTTAAAAGCAGCACATAGTATTGAACTACGTGTAAAATATACACAAACTAACCTATATTAAATTGTTTACAGGTACCTACAGTAAAAAATGTAAATAAAATATGTGATGATAATATTGATCGAGCAATTGATGTAAGTAAGTAAAAATATATGCGCAGAATTGAGAAAATAGTATTTATGGAGATAAATTGTAGCCTATCACAGGGCAAACATGTGAATGTTCACGGTGCATTTTATGCAAACAACTCTAATCATAGTTGTAACTCTATATTTACAGTAGGCATAATTGCCATTGCGTATGTGTATGCAGCATGAGTCAAATACAATCTTCTGTTCGTGAACAGTTGTATTTCATTCATTAATCTGACTATGCATCCGTGCATTTAATTGCCATTGGCTCGTGTGATAGTAATATGGATCTTAGTAGTATTTTAAGTGATAATTGATAAATAAATCTTTAACATTTCTTGGTTCGCTTGATTTTTCAGAACATTTTAACCAAATGCTTTCAAAAAGTGGTGGGGACAAAATCAGCCATTTCAAAAAGTGGTGGGGACATGTCCCCAGCGTCCCCAGTGTAAATGACACCTATGAATAACATTATTGTTAATAGCATACATCTTTTAGAATAGGCTATTTGATTGAATGTTGCGCTTGTTCAATTTAATGAAATTAAAACTTTAATTGTGATCAATAACATAACTGAATATTAAATATTTAGTGGCCAAGTTTTGCACAGCTCCCCCAGTCAATGATCTAGCACCCCCTCAGCACATGTTAAAAATTCTCTGGTGCCGTTAAGCTAGGCAGTGTAAGGGGAGGATCCTCCCTTGACAAATTAAGCACTGCGCAGACCCCGATTTCAACAGCACTATTAATATATTCACATAGGCTATGTGAATATTAATATATTCACATATATGTGAAGCACTGTTAAATATATTGAAATACATTTTGTATATTTGAAATAGCCTACATTTAAAAAATAGAAGCTTCCTCGTGTTATCTGTGAATTTGTGTAGCCTATGAGAAAATTTTCATAATTATATCATGTAGTTTTTGCTATTTTATTTCTACACCACGTTTACCATTTCTAAAGGTAGACCTATATATATTGTATTATTAGCCTATATATAAATGACTTCAACTTTACATTTTCAGTGCTTTCATATTTTCATTCCATTTACAGTTTGCCATGGCCACAGGCCTACTTTCCACTTAAAACATCAGGTTTCAGGATATTTTAGCTGATTATCAAATAATTCACTCCATCAATCCAAATGTATGTAAATGCTGCGTGACTTCTACGTGTTTTAATGGGCGCGCGCGCTGAACATTCAAGCCGCATTTGAACTGGAGCGGAGGAGGGCGTTACCATGGAAACGAGACGGCAGCTCAACTGACATTCAGCGAAACTCCGTCTCTCACTGTTGTTTTAACTACTTTAAGGTAAGTTCAGTCCATAAAATTACACAAATACTACATACAAATGTTTCTGATACTTTCTTTCATGTAAATCACTCGCTTCCGTTGAAGATTTACTTTATAGAAATGGTTTAGTGTCTTCGAAAAAGTCCGTTAGCATCTAGCTAACTAACTTAGAGGTAACGTTAGGTTAACTACCGGTATAGACTTGAGCTGTAAGTTTGGGCTTGTAACAGGGCCGGATTCAGCCAGCCCCACTAGGGGGTGCAGGTAGAATATCAGGGGGGGCAAGTCATTTTTGGGGTGTCAAATCCCCCCAAACCCCTAAAATGCATAGGAATCTATACTAACTATACTATCATCATATCAGTTCATCTATTCATATATCTATCTTAGGGCTAGGCAATAAAACGATAACGATATCTATCGCGAAATAACATTTTCTCGATAGAAATTATGAGACTATTGCATAGAACTCATTTGTCCAATTTTTTTAAAATAGACATAAGAATAGCCAATCAGAATTTAGTAGCGCTGTGCCGAACCAATCATTGTGGGAACAGAGCCATGTTCCCAGACTTCCCACTGTTACCTACAGCACTTGTGAATTAGCAAGCGGTACACATGTGGATGTCTGGGCTGCAGGAGCCGACCGGGCAGCGGAGAACATTAATGTTCCGTCTGATGAAAAATTTACCGAGAACTCCAGCGTTATACCATAAGAGGGAAAAAAAACAAAGAGATTTAAACATTAAAATAAAATAAGCCTTCACACACAGAATATAACCTAGCAGTCAAAAATCCCCACACACACACACACCTGATTCTGGTCTGATTCTAAACAAAATAATTAACATCTGGCTTGACACTGCTAATAGCTTAGCATTTCATTTAGTTTATGTTGTCTTTGAAAGCTGCTCTAATTTGCACCAAGGATTTAAACAAAAATGTATCTATAATCTGTTTGATTTTTTGTTTTAAAAAAACAATTATTCTGATAATTTGTTGTTAGTTCCTAGCTAATTCATTTCATATTGACAATATTATCTTTTGAAACTTGAAAACCTTCACTTTTTGTTTAGTTTGTAATATGTGTAACTTTTTTTTTAGTTATCTGAAAAAGTTGTGCTGTGAGGCAATAAATGAAGGGAAATGAAATTACAAGTGTCGACCACACTTTGTCGCTCCTTCTCAACAATCTCTCAGAATGTCTTGTGCAACTAGAACTAGGTGTACTGGTACTGGACTGGGCACGGGGGTTAGAAGAAATTGTAGCGAGTCGAGGAGCAGTATCACCCGACGAACCGGGTGATTCGGTCTCTGCTGCAGCTAATGCCCTAGCAGCCTCGTTGCTGCTGCCAGTGCTAGCTTTAGCAACCAGAAATCGGCGCATACTCGACTCGTCACTCGGTGCAAATTACAAGAGAAAGCGATAGAGAGATATGGAGGGAATGAGAACACGCTTACAGAAAGAGTAACCAAATAATTTCAGTGACTGACGGCGAAGGAAACTCAAAACAGGGGCTGAGCTCAGCTGACGACAGTGTGTCTGCGTGCTCCGCTCTGCAGTGACTGAGTCAGACTGACTGAGACGTGAAGCTCAGCAGGTTCACCACAAGCCGGTGAAGCGACTGGCCACGCCCTCCCTATGCATCTACCAATCAGTAGCTACTTTGAATGAGGGATAGAGAGCAGAGAGCGCTCACTCTGACCATTTTTCTTGAAATATTTTTTAAATTTGGGATCTTTGCATGCCATCACGTTTGGGGGGGCAGTCACGGCATTTGGGGGGGCATTGCCCCTCCTTGCCCATGCCTATATCCGGCCCTGGCTTGTAATCACATCTTATGTGTAGATGAGATATTTTGATAGTTTTGTAAAGGTTTTGCTGACAATTGGTCAATGGATGAATGGAAATAAGCTAATTTATTTATTCTAAAAGTACGCACTGTAGGCCTATGGTTAATTCATAGTTATCACGTGACGTCACACCATTACGTCCACCTGGAGGCTTTCCATTGCCCACCAGTCATTTTTATCAGGTTTGTAGTTAGTATTAATGTTGTAAAACAGTGTAATTAAAAGATAAAATTCAATATATACCACTTATTCATGATGCATACTTTGTACAGGTAAGCAGATGAACACAGAACAAATTATTTATAACATAATATTGTTTGTCTTCTCCCCTTTACAGTATTGTTTGCCATCTAGTCCTGATCACAGAGTTTAGCTCCAAACCCAATTAAGCAGACCTGAGCAGCTGATCCAGGACCACCAGAAACTCTGCAGGACTTTGGTCTGGACACCAGTGTTGTAAGTTCAGAACATATTGCAGGAGATCTCAACATTGTTCTCAAGGTCCACTTACATGCAGAGCTTTACTCCAACCAGTCCAGCACACCTGAACAAGCTAATCAAGGTGCTAAACTGGGTGCATATCACTCAGGTCTCTAGCTCAGTAGTCAGTGGTTAGAGGCCGTCTTAATCACAAAATCCTTACAGTGCACTGAAACATTCGCTCCCTAAAAACTCACTATGTTATCGGAAGTTCTGAAGCTCAAAACTTTAATCACACAAGACAGTTCGCTACAAAATGACATGTGATAGGTGATTTTAACAAACCAAACCAATTCACAAACAATTATTATATTTCAGCATAAACATGCGTCGCTAGACAGGTAATGTCTAATCAAGCAAACATTTACAATTTGTCTATGACTGAAATCTTGCACAAATATGTAGGGAAAACTCAAGTGTATACTTCACATTTTGGACAACCATTGTTTTTTTACATTTACATTTTGGTTATTGTTTTCTTTCTCACTTTAGATGCTGGAGAAAAAACAGCTAGGCTAAAGCATTCAAAGTGGAAACTTCTGTCGTGGCTCAATAATCCAGGACTGGGATGGTGGAAGGAGCAGATCAGAGATCAGGAAGAGATCTACTCGTGTCCCTGAGGAACTGATTTACCTAATGCGTCAAACATTTCCAAAACATTTTCATCACTCACCTTCATGTCATTGCAAACCTGTAAGACTTTCGTTCATCTTTGAAACACAAATGTAAATATTTTTAATGAAATCTGAGAGCTTTCTGTCCCTCCATTTCACAGTTTATGCCACTACAACTTTCAAGGTAGTAAAGACATTATAACAATAATCAATATGACTCCAGTGGTTTAACCTCAACTTTATGAAGCGAAGTGAATGCTTTGTGTGTGCAAAAAAAAACAACCATGGCATCTTTATTCACAAAATATACATCTCTGACACTCACACTTTCACGGAGCACCACGATTCATTAGGGTTGTGTTGGCGAGAGCCGGCCATCTCATGCGTCGGAGATACATCATTTGTGAATAAAGACGTAATTGTTTGTGCACACAAGGCATCTGTTAAAAATATCTTCATTTGTGCTCTCCACAAAAGTATTATGGGTTTGGAGCGACATGAGGGTAAGTAATTAATGACAGAATTAAAATTTTTGTGTGAACTACCCCTTTACTTTTTTCTAATGTGGTTATAATTGGTCATTGTTCTGTTTTATAAACATTTTCAATATTTTAAAGATTTATTGTTTTGAAAAAAAATGTATACTGAAAAGATAGATTAATTTGACCAAAAGTCACAGTAAAAACTTTAAAATTGTTTAAAAAAATGATTCAAATAAATGTTGCTCTTTTGAAAGTTCTATTCAAAGAATACTGAAAACTGTATCGTAGTTTCCACAAAAATATGAAGCTGTACAACTTATAATAATAATAAATGTTTCTTGAGAATCAAATAATAATATAATGAATTCTGAAGGATCATGTGACACTGAAGACTGAAGTAATGATGCTGAAAATTCAGCTTTGCATCACAGGAATAAATTACACACTTTATACTGTATATTTACATGTATATTTAAGAAAAGTGATTTTTATTGTAGTAATATTTCACAATATAACTTTTTTAGGGTATATGCTTGATCAAATGCAGGCTTAAGATGTGATCAGGAAAGTGTTTTTTATGTGAAAGATGTATTTGATGTGTCAATAAATGGTTTTATAAACTCTTGTGAATTTTCGCATTATGAATATTAAATATAATCATGAATTAACGGTTGAAATTAGGCCTGAAAAAGACGTCTTTTCAACTCACTTTACAACCTAATTTAGACGCGATTGGGACGTCATTTTATTGTCGTCTTTTCAACGACCTGAAAAAGACGTCTTTTCACCTTTCACTTTTCAACCAAATTTTAACGTTGTTTAGACGACTGGCAATGTCGTCTTTTCAACGAGTTTTTGCTGGGTGGGTTAGCACATTGCGTAGTTAAAATGTCTAAAGATGAGTACAAAGCCTACAAAAACAAGAAAAAAAAATTGTATTTATACAAATTTGACTTATAAGTCAAACACACACATAATAACCATATTATTTCTATTGGCCTATTTAGTTTTCATAATATAAAATATTAAAATATCTATTTTGTAAACTCCTTATAGCCAATGGTTACTACAGACACATGTTTTATTCGGTTTTTTATATTATTTTTTTCTGGGGCATTTTATTCATATTAAGAACGTCAAGTTTGACATAATCGATCGTAGCAGCAGCACTGTCACTTCACAGAACACACGGCAAACTGATTTTGTGATTTTTGAAGCGTGTTTTGTAAAGTTATCATGTGGCGAACACAGTAGATAAGACGTGTTGAGAGGCTTCAATCTTCGTGAAGTTTCGCGCTCAGGCTCACCTTGTTCAGCTGAAGGTCCTTGCACACTGAATCCGAAATTTTCGCATGCGTTTTTTCGTATCCGTCATTCTGTGGCTCTAAACTGTCAAAACACCATTCAAACCCTTGTTACGGATGCGAAAAACGCAGAAAATCGAACCCGATCCGTTTTTTTTTTTTTTTTTTTTGACGGACGAAAGTTTCGGAGGCAGTGTGCAAGTGTGATTGACATAACGTGAGGTTGTATTTATTTTTTAACGTGCTAAAATATCGGACGCGAATTTCGCACGAGGGGAGAAGGAGGACGTGGGTGTGCAGCAGCCCTTACGAAAATTAACCATGGTTTTACTATAGTAAAACTGTAGTTAACTACGACCGTAGTAGCCGTGGTATTTTGGCGGAAACCATGGTTTTACTACAGTTATATTGTAGTAATACTATAGTAAAACTGTAGTTAACTACAACCGTAGTAACCGTGGTATTTTGGTGCGAACCATGGTTTTTAAAAACCATGGTTTGATACCATGGTTTTACTACAGTTATATTGTAGTAATACTATAGTAAAACTGTAGTTAACATTTAACTACATTTAAGCCATTTACTTACAACAAACATCTACAAAATAACAACAGAAAGAAGTTACCATTCTATGATACAAACTTTATTACAGAAATGACATAATCTGAAAAAATAACACAAATAAACATGACTTAGAGCACCTTTAAATACACAGCATCTACCTCCTCTAAAAATGTCTATAACATGTAAACACGTGTCCAACACAAGCATGTTTGCAATTTATACTGTACATACATTAACAAGATGACAACAACATTACTTAATTACTTCATTACTTAAAAACATTACTAAAAGTTTAATGGAGAATTCTTACATATACTACTAAACAAATTTAGAAGAAATTAGTAGTTCTTTGAAGAATGTTTAAAATGATATCCACTCACAAGAGATGAAGACATGGAGTCTCCTCAAGGGGGAGAAAATTCTAGGTGAAGAAGTTTTTGTTCAATAACATGAGATGCAGCATCCATGCCAGTAGTTGTCAGTATGAAGTCTGTCATATAGGCCCGTATGGTTACAGTCCAGCTTTGGTTTGGTTCGGTCTCAACCTTCAGCCCAAATGGACGCAGGAGCTAAAATGAGAAGAATACACACCACATTAACACACAGCTTGCTGGAATACTCAACTGTACTATTGAGTAGCCGAGTAATAATGTCCAAGTGCAATAATGTCCATTCAGCCAGTGTTTTCATAAATAACCCATAAATTATTAGGGCTCCAAAAGCCAAGCAGAAAGAATGTACATTATATGATCAGCTGAGTGTATTTTCTTTTACTTATACTCTTGAAAGGTTAAACAGAACAAAAAGTACAAGTCTCATATATCCATCATTTCACGAAAGAGAAAATGAGATGGAGAGTAGACATCTGTAACCAACAAAGGGATAGAGCTCTAAACACTCAATTCAATCGTAAATGCATGATAACAGATAATCAAGAAAGGTTTTTTCTCACCCAAAGCTATTGTATTGTTTCAACCTGGAAAACTATTGTATGGTGATTTTTCATTCCTTTTACAGTTTAAAAAAATATCTGTTAAATTTCACTACATGGAAAGAACAAATCAGAACATTCTTCCAAATAGGGGTGGGCGATATGCCAAAAATATCATATATCAATCTTATTTTTTTTTCCAGGAAAATCACGATTCACGATTTTATCACGATTCTTTTTTATGTTGGTTTTACTATTTTATGACTGAGCATTACAGCCAATCTAATGTCCATATTCTAAAAACAAAGCTTTAGGTAACAAAATAGAAAATAAAAAAAGAATGGCAGACAGGGGCGAAGATAAAAATATTTGTCATTATTTTCTTTGTTATTAAATATTAAGATCAATGATACACATTACACATACACAACTTAATATACAAATTAAATAAACAGTGCTTTATGTTTTCAGCTACAGTAGCTGTATTTAACAGTAGAATTGAAGAAAGTAATTAAATGAACAAATATGAAAATAAAACAAAACATAGAGTTCACTGTATAAATTATACATTTATACTTATTAAAGCTACTATTAAAAGTTATCAGTCAAGAGCAGTGAGTGATTTTCTCTTTGCATTTTGTTGTTTTATTAGTTTGCGTTCACTTTAGAAATAACTGACTTTGTTTATGTAAACCTCATGTAGGGCTGCACGATTATGACAAAAATCATAATTGTCGATTATTCCCTTGAAATTGTAATTGCGATTATTAATTACGATTATCACAATTTACATTGAATATATATAGGCATATTATTATACATGTTTACTTAAAAATTGTGAACACACACACTGTCCCCCTTTACTTAACATACACATAAATTGTAAGAATATGACTAATAGTAAAGACTACTAAGAAATAAACATTAGGCTTATGCTAAAGCTATTAAATATCAGTCCCAAACTAGCTTTTGTTAATACAATGTTGGTATGAGCCACCACAGTCATTTAAAATATAAAAAATTACACAAAGTGAAAATAAAGTGGCATTTTGGGGTTAATACACTTATCTATATAGAATGTCATTATATAGATCAGTGGGTTAATATTAAAACGACAGTTACCATGGTGATACACAATACTAACAAGAACTGTTAATGAAACATGGAAACTGCTCCTGCAAATCCTTCTCAGCTAACACACGACGTACCAGTAACGTGATTTATTGGTATTTTACTTTTGTGACTTACCAATTTACAACGTAACAACGTTGCATGCTCGTAGTTTCCTTTGCACTTCACAGCGCGCGCCGCCGCATTTGCGCGTGCAATTGAGGAGTGTGCGCTACGAGCACAGTACAACGGCTGACAGGACAGGAACGTCCGTTTTTCTGAGGTGAAAGACTTTATTTCAGCGTACACATACGTCGCTGCCTGGTAGTTCCTTCCTATTGTGCTGGGTTTTCTGAAGTAGTTGTGATTTGCCTCACAACATGCTCTAAATGCACGCAGAGTGGATTTTTTTTTTTTTTTTTTTTTTTTTTGTAATCGCGGCTTTGAACGATTACGTAATCGTGGCATCCATAATCGTAATCGCGATTAGAAATTCGATTAATTGTGCAGCCCTAACCTCATGTGTATATAACAGTATTAGCACAATAAGACTCGAAAGATAACTTAGTCCAGTATCCAGGCGCTGGTAGACAGGCCTTTAGTGCATGTCAGCTTCACCCCAGCAAACATGCCAGTGTGGGCCCACTGTGGGTAAGTGTGGGTTTTCTGTGGGACAGTGTGGGCAAGGGCAAACCCTTTCGGGCCCCATGTGGGCTTTCTGTGGGCAAGCCCACTGTGGGACTGCCCACAGAAAACCCACACGGGCCCCCAGTGGGTTAGCCCATGTGGGGCCCATAGCAGTTTTGCCCATTTGGGCCCCCATTAGGATTTACTGTGGGCAAGCCCACTGTGGGACTGCCCACAAAAAACCCACACGGGCCCCCAGTGGGTTAGCCCATGTGGGGCCCATAGCAGTTTTTCCCATTTGGGCCCCCATTAGGATTTACTGTGGGCAACCCACTGTGGGACTGCCCACAGAAAACCCACACGGGCCCCCAGTGGGTTAGCCCATGTGGGGCCCATAGCAGTTTTGCCCATTTGGGCCCCCATTAGGATTTACTGTGGGCAACCCACTGTGGGACTGCCCACAGAAAACCCACACGGGCCCCCAGTGGGTTAGCCCATGCGGGGCCCATAGCAGTTTTACCCATTTGGGCCCCCATTAGGATTTACTGTGGGCAACCCACTGTGGGACTGCCCACAGAAAAACCCACACAGGCCCCCAGTGGGTTAGCCCATGCGGGGCCCATAGCAGTTTTACCCATTTGGGCCCCCATTAGGATTTACTGTGGGCAACCCACTGTGGGACTGCCCACAGAAAAACCCACACAGGCCCCCAGTGGGTTAGCCCATGCGGGGCCCATAGCTGTTTTTCACTGTGGGGCCACCATGAGGGTTTACTGTGGGCAACCCACCATAACATACAGTTAAATCATTGTTTTAAGATTAGAAGCTCAGGGTTAATCAAACTATTTTAACGATCCTGTAAAATGTCATAAATGTTATTTCATTCAACAGTCAATCCCATACTTAACTAAAACTGCACACAGTCAACAAGACAGCAAGACAAGTACTATCTTTACCTGTTTGCTTGTTGCAGCTGTTCCCAGACAGACTGATAAAGTCAGACAGACCACCCAGTTAACACAGAACATTCCCCTAACGTTAGTGTTTGGTTCCCGTTTGGTTATTTTTTTGGGAACCAAATACTAACGTTAGGGGAACATTCTTTTTTGGTTTTATTTTTATGTAACCATGTTCCCAGAACGTTGCTGGGTACTTTTAAATAACCTAAAAATAACTTATAGAGAACGTTTCCTAATGGTTATTTTTAAGTTATTTTGCAACCATAAAATAACGTTCCCAGAACGTTGCAGGGTGGTTATTTTTTGAATAACCTTAAAGTAACTTATAGAGAACGTTCCCTAATGGATATTTTTAAGTTATTATGTTGCATAATTGATCTCACTGAGGTTATAATTAAACAGGTTTTATTAAAATAGGAACAAATGGAACAAACCAAAGTTTTCAAGATATTTTATCTGATTATCAAATAATTCCCTCCATCAATTCTATGTTTATGTAAATGCTGCGTGACTTTTACGTGTTTTAATGGGCGCTCGCGCTGAACATTCGAGCCGCATTTGAACCGAACTGGAGCGGAGGCCGTTACCATGGAAACGGGACGACAGCTCAACTGACATAAGCAGTAACTCCGTCTCTCACTGTTGTTTTCACTACTTTCAGGTAAGTTTAGTCCCCAAACTTACACAAATAGTACATACAAATGCTTCTGACACATTCTTTCATGTAAATGACACGCTTCCGTTGAATATTTACTTTATAGAAATGATTTAGTGTCTTCAGGAAAAGTCCGCTAGCATCTCATCCGTTAAGTTAACAGTAGCAGCTAACTGTTACTAGCTAGAGGCAGGTTAACTTGTGCTGTAATTTAGGCTTTTAATCACATTGTACGTGTACAGTATATGAGAGATTTTGATAGTATTGTAAAGGTTTTGCTGACAATTTCCAAATGTGTGAATGAAAGTAAACTCATTTATTTAACTTAAAAATATTCACTGGACGGTTAATTCATTGATTTCACGTGACGTCACATGACTCACACCATTATAGGAACGCCCACCTGGAGGGCAAATGAAAGGAGTGCTATAATGCCATTTGTGCCTAGTATTAACATGAATATACAATACAGTAGCCTAGTTTGAACCAGTTTAAGATTCCTATTAATTCATTTTATACTTGTATGGCCAACTCTCTCATTATTAATAAATGGTAACACTTTATAATAAGGTTTCATTTTGTTAGCTTTAGTTAACATGAAGCAACAATTAGTGAACAATTCTACAGCATTTATTAATCTTAAAGTTAAGATCAACATTAAATACTGTATTTGAAATGTTGTTTGTCCTCTCTCTTTTCAGTATTTATTGCAATCTAATCCTGATTGCAGAATTGAGCTCCAACCCCAGTTAAGCAGACCTGAACCAGTTGATCGAGGTCTTCAGGATCAGCAGACACTACAGACAGGCTGGAGCTAAACTCCTCCATGACCAGGACTGGACACCACTGCTGTAAGTGATCGATCTAGTCATGTTCCGAACATTTTGCAGGGGACCTCAGCTCTGGCCCTTGAGGACCACTGTCCTGCAGACTTTATCACCAGCCCTGGTCCAGCACGCCTGGACAAGCTAATCAAGCTCTTTTGGTTAAAATAGCAAGTGAGATTGATCAGGTCTGAACATAAACTGCAAGACAGTGCACTTCGAGGACCAGAGATTAACTATTAATTAGTCAATAATCACTGATGAAAAAATAATCATTTTTATTTGTATAGATTTATGTAATATTTGACTAATATTCAGTTGTCTTCTCTCTTTTTTCCTTAATTGTGATGTGTCTCAAACAGCTAAATAATAAACCCAAAAGAGCCACTCAGGCACAGGTCACTCTTTTTCTGTGTAAGTACTCGTTTGACCGTCAGACACATTCCCTCTATTTTTTTTTAATAAAAATAACATATTCAGGCTGCAAGTTAAATCTATCAATGATTTATTGATAAAGACATTAAAAGGTTTTTTCTTCATGTTGTTCCAAACATGTATTATTTACTTTTTTCTGTGGAATGCAAAAGAAGATATTTTGAATTATGTTTAATCTGTTTTGTTCATACAATGAAAATCCCATTGGATCCCATTGACTTTTTGAGTCATTTTTCAAAATATCATCTTCCACAGAAGAAATCATGCAGGTTTGGAATGACATGAGTGTGAGTACAAGTTGACAAAATTATTCTTTACGTTGTGTTGATAATTTTAATAAATTGTTCTCATGCTCTTATTTCATCATGCCCTCAGTTGGTTCACTCTCGGTATGTTTCTCTTTCAACAACACCGCCTAAATTTGTTTTTAATAATAATAAACACCTGTAACTATTTTTCCGGAACTCAAATTATTCTCAGGTTTCTCCAGTCATATATAAATTACACTTGGAACAACCCTTGTTTTTGTTTTTTGTAAAAAAATTTATGTTAACATTTCAATTGTTGTTTTTTTCTCACTTTAGAGAAAAAACTGACACAAAAAACAGCCTGGCCGCAGCATCCGAAGGGGTTGATCCTGATCCTGTTAAATCACAATGCAAGAGACTGGGATGGTGGAAGGAGCAGAAGAACCAGAAGACTTGAGGACTCTGAAGACAAAAGACTCCAAATCTATTTAAAATAAATGCTGCTCTTTTGACAGTTCTGTTCAAACGTTCCTGATTTTTTTTCCACGATTTACATGCTGACGACTGGATGCTGGCTACTGTAATAAATTATTAACATAATTTTTTAACATCCCAGGAATAATTACTTTGTAAAATAGATTAAAACAGAAAACAGTTATTTTAAGTTGCAACAATATTTCAGAATATTGCTCTTTTTAATGTATTTATTAAATAAATGCAGCTTTGATGAGATGAAGGGATTTCTTTCAAAAGTATTTTAAAAAAATTACTGACCCCAAACTTTTGAACGGTAATGTATTGTGTATATATATATATATATATATATATATATATATATATATATATATTTTTTTTTTTTTTTACATGACTGTGAATAAATGAAATTATTTGAAACATATAACAAATAATGTACTACTTCAACTTTCAACAAGTGCAATTATTTTGCATGTATTGTGGCAAATGCAAAGTACAACCAAACTAATCTTGTTGTTTGTTAAGGCCACAGGTATATTACAATACATCTTTGCATTGTCCACAGTATGCCCACACGTTTCCCAGTGTACCCACAGTATGCCCACACTTTTCCCAGTGTACCCACAGTATGCCCACACTTTTTACAGTGTTCCCACAGTATGCCCACACTTAACCCAATGTACCCACAGTATACCCACACTTTGCCCACAGCGTGGGCTTGCTGTGGGCCCACAACTGGTCCCAATGGGGGCCCACTCTACTTAGTGTGGGCCAGCCCACAGTCAGCCCACACTTTGGGCTGTCCCGATGGGGCCCCACCTGGGCCCCATAGTGTGGGGCCCACATGTGCCCCGCATTTCACGCCGGTATCTGGGCCCACAGTGGGCTACCCGCAAGGGCCCCATTCGGGCCCCAAAGGAGCATGTTTGCTGGGACGTGTAGGCGCTGAGAAACGCACACATTAGAACAGCACATCAGCACGCGAATTAAATGTTTAATGTTTAACAAGGCATTAAAGCACATGCAAATTATGAACTTTTGTGAACTGCAGTGTCCCGTTCCGCTGCGCTAACATTTTATGTGAATATACGTTGCGTTGTTCAGTATGTTCCCAGATAGCACACGTACGTCGGGCCGACGTTGGCCCGATGTACAAAGTTCCATCGGCACGATGTCGCTCAGAGATCGTTTGCTCATCGGCAATATGTCTCCTCGACGTCGGCCTTTGATCGCAAATGATCTCCGGCCGATGTTTGAACGATGCAAAGCTGTAAATCTTTTGGCAGCTCTGCATGGGTTTTATAGGACCTTTATTTATAGGTCGGACCTTTCGGGCTACTCTTTACATTAGACACCATGCGCTGCTTTCATTGACGCACGCACTTACGAACACACACACACACACACACACACACAGAGCGGAGATCGCGCTGCAACACTCACTCAGCAGCACATAAACTGTAGTCAACATTGAGACTTAAATTGATAAAATAGCATTGATACTGAACACATGCAACTTTCATCCCTCAAAATGGCCATATTCAAGAAAAAAAAGTGGAGTAGTTTTACACTTCCATCTTACCTCGCACTCTTTCAACGTTAAACTGATGAAATACATGCTCTGCTTCTGTGAACAGTAAACCCCGCCTTCTATGATTTGATTGGCTATCTATTTGGATGGTCTCTGTCAGGTAGACCAGCCTAAAATGTAACTTTTAAACCTTTTTGCCATCCTAAAAACAGAGCGGAGCAAGAATTTCCAATATTGAATTTCCAGTTTGGCCATTTCTAACTATTGACATACTATTGTTATTATTGACGTATAATTATACACTGCAAAAAATGCTTTTCTTACTTAGTATTTTTGTGTTGTTTCCAGTCCAAATATCTAAACATTCTTAAATCAAGAAGCATTTACTAGAGAAGTAAAATAACATAAGAAATTCTATTTTGTTTTCAGATAAACATAAAGTAATTTAAGTAATTTTTGCTTAAAACAAGATAAATTATCTGCCAGTGGGGTAAGAAAAAATAATCTTGTTTTCCAATTGAATCAAGATTATTTTTTCTTACCCCACTGGCAGATAATTTAGCTTGTTTTAAGCAAAAATTACTTAAATTACTCTGTTTATCTGAAAACAAAATAGAATTTCTTATGTTATTTTACTTCTCTAGTAAATGCTTCTTGATTTAAGAATTTTTAGATATTTGGACTGGAAACAACACAAAAATACAAAGTAAGAAAAGCATGCTTTGCAGTGTAGGACTTGTCCCTCTCAATGTCTATGTACATATATACAGCCCTGGAGTTACTTGACTATCCAATATGAAAAAAGTAGGCTATACTGACATTGAAAAATATCTTCTTAATTTTGTGTGTAACTGTCTCTAGTATAATGAACAGACACAATTCAAGTTAAGACATTTTAATGACACCAGAAAGAACTCCAGTAGAAAAGGGATCAAAAAGGAACAGCAACAATGTACAGAAGGATTCTTCCTGGCAACCTGTAACAGAGTGAAAAACATTGAGAAAAAGCAGTTAGGACTAAAGCTAAGAATAAACTTGTCATTACACTGGATAATATAATTAAAAATCTAACAACAATCAAAGGTACATCAGCTGGCAAACCATTTAATAGTTTAATAGGTTTAATAGTCTATTTAAAGGGAATGATTGTTGTGGGGAGTTTGCTCAAACTATGGCAGCGATACAGCGAATAGTTGGTCTAAAAGACGGCGCCGTCCGCGGAGCGCTTTCAAAGGCCAGTGAAAGCATACTGTCAGTTAAATTGTAAGTAGATGCTAACTGTTTCTCATGGGTTCGTATGGTATTTTAAACATTTACAGGGGTAAGTCTGTGATTTTATTGCCATCCGAATCTATAATGTCAGTGTTTATTTTCACCCAACCCGCGTACATTTCTTAATTGCTTTTATAAAGAACACCGCTTTCTCAGTTAACGCAGTGAAGCAGCCCCTGCACGAGAGAATAATTGATTCTCGAGCCATCGATATCAGCAGATTCAGCAGCATCGCCACGGGCAGCACTGGGTAACGTCACACGGAAGAAGGAATATCTTTAGCAGCTTTCTAAGGTATGGTTCGGGGAACACGCCTATAAATGGTATACCTTTAGTTAAGTTATACCTTAAAGGCCCGTTCACACCAAGCACGATAACTATAAAGATAACGATAAAGATAACTATATATGCGTCCACACCAACGACCGATAACGGTCTTTTTATTCTAAGCACGCGCGCGCCCGGATGATCCAGATCCATTTTAAATGCGCGAGACCTTTAAATTAGAGTGGATTCTGATTGGCTGTCAGTGTTTTATCGTTTGACAGCTGGAAAAAAATCGTTCTGAAAGTGATCCCAACAATATCGTTCCTCATATCTTTATCGTTACAGTTGTGGTGTGAACTCTGTTATTCTTTAATATGGAGAACGATTTTTAGAATTATATCTTTATCGTTATCTTTATAGTTATCGTCCTTGGTGTGAACGGGCCTTAAGAGTCTTCGTAGCATGCTAAGAGACAACGCTATCGGGAAACCCAGCCCAGGTGTTTATGAATGAGACACTGAATTAATTGTTTTAAAAAGTGTTTGAATTAATGATTCAATTGAGTATCTTTTTTTAAGTAGACTGAAACATGTTATTCTGATGTATGTTATCGTGATCTCCATTTTAAACAAAACAAATATGATTTTAAACCAAATAGATTCTCAGTTTACCCTGAATTAGGGGCCGTTCACATATCACGTCTAAAAACGTGTGGAAAGCGCTCTCTCCTTTCTACAAGCTCTTGCGCTCCCGTGGCGTCTGTCGTTGCTATGCAACCATGAACTGCGCTCTCCATGATGACAAGGAAATATCAGCAAAGGAATAATTGATTTCTAGCCCTTGCATTAGCTTTACTACTAGATATATTTATGGAGATGAGAAATAAAAACTCGCCCTGTACAGCTATGATCGGCTGTTCGGCCGAGTTTTCCATGTTGTTACGGAAAGGCCAAAGCTGATCGGTTGGTTTTTGTCACATGACCTGCGGTGCGCTTGTGGCATTCTGAAAAGTTGAGATGTTTTCATCTCGCTGTGGCATATGCGCGCCTGGAAAAACGAGCACGCTGCATCGCATGCGCATCACTTCTATTATGGTATTACCGGTGTTGTCACACTTTGATTAACCGGTGGGGAAATATCCGAACGTATGACTTACAGAAGGTACAATTAACTAAGAACGTTTCGGGAAACACGTATTAACGATAAGGTACAGCTTAAGGTATAACTTAGGAACGACGTAGCGTTAAGAAGGTTTCGGGAAATCCAGCCCTTATCATAATTAAAAACGTGTTTCCTGAAACGTTCTTAGTGTTGCGCTTTTATTGAGCAGGTCATGCAATAACATAAATTAGTTATTTACACCAATAAGGTGATGCGGCTGCTGGGCAATCTGGTGAGTTTTGGAGGTGGAGCATTGAAGAGAGGGGTGTGTTTGTTTGGGTTCATTCCAAATATCAACAGTGTCCAACAGCGTTTTTGAAATATCGCTTACCCCACCTTAATATCTGGCAGTTTTGTGTCCATCTATAGTTGCCATCATCTGAAGTCTTCACAAGTGAGGCTGGATCCAAACTGGAGATGCTATAATCTCTAGTGAACTTGCTGAGCATCCTGAGATAGAAACAGGGAAGCAACAGGAGAAACATTAGCATAGCTGCAGTTCATATTATTTCAGGCAAAAGATGATCATGTGCACTTTTTACTATTTCATCACATATTAACTGTAAAACAAGATTATGAGATGTGTTAATTGAATGCTTGGCTAAAGAGTTGTGTCTTTAGTCTAGATTTAAATTGGGAGAGTGTGTCTGAGCCCCGAACATTATCAGGAAGGTTATTTATGAAAGTAAAAGAGTAGCAAAACTCAAGAGCATAAAGATGTGAATTTGAGAACTTGTCCCCTGTAAAATACCAAAGTTCAAAGTTGAATTTAGAGATTTGCACTTGCAGAACGTGACTTAACGCATAGACAGTGATATTAAAATAAATAAATGATAACTCTGTAAACACCATACTAATTAAAAATAGACTACTATGTACAGTTAAGCGTTTTCCTCACATAGAAAACTGGTATAAAACACTTAAAGGTTGCATGGTATGAAAATTTCACTTTATGAGGTTTTTTAACATTAATATGAGTTCCCCTAGCCTGCCTATGGTCCCCCAGTGGCTAGAAATTGTGATAGGTGTAAACCAAGCCCTGGGTATCCTGCTACGCCTTTGAGAAAATGAAAGCTGGTAATAATCATACATTTTTCTTGAGCGTCAAATCATCAAATTAGAATGATTTCTGAAAGATCATATGAAGCTGTGATGCTGAAAATTCAGTTTTGATCACAGGAATTAATTACATTTTACAATATATTCACATAGAAAACAGTTATTTAAAATTTGTTATATTATTTCACAATATTATTGTTTTTAATGCTGTCTTGGTGAACATAAGAGACTTCTTTCAAAACATAATTTTTTTACCAACACAATTAGTGCATGTTAGACATTAGTGTATGTTTGAAGTTTTACTTACTAATCATATGGTTCATAGCGCCTTAGAGATGATGATCCGCCCAACTCTGCTACGGTGGAGGCCAGGGCATCAACATTGAAGGATCTAGGAACACAACAAACCATTTGTCACAGAGCCAACAATATTATTATATAATGCCAGGTTTATTACAAGTAAGAAGCTATAGCTAAGCTATATTATATATAAGCTACAGCAGAGGTGAAATGCTTTTCTGAGATGAGTTTCTGAATCTATTTGACCTGCATCTGGGCATGGAGTACCTACGGCCTGAGGGAAGTAGCTTGAACTGGCAGGACAAAGGATGACTAGGGTCAGCTGCAATAGATAGTGCCTTCTTTGCCACTCTGTTGGAGTAGCTGCTAAATGTGTGAGAGAGGGGGAAAGTTAAAGCCTGCAATCTTGCTACACGTCCTAACAATACTCTCTAATCGTTTTTTGTAGACAAGGAACCAAACCAGCAGATAAAACTGAAGGTTAAACAGACTGAATAAAACAAGAATAAAACATTCTCATCAAAGTGGGGTCAATGTTAAAATTCCTCAGTCTACGGTAAAAATACATTCGCTGCTGGGCTTTGGCACAAACAGCATCAGTGTGTGATTCAAAACATAGCTTACTATCAATTATTGTGCCAAGGTTGTATTCTTGTATTATCTCAATAGGTTATGATAGTGAGGGGAAGAGGGGGACTCTGTTTCCTAAAATCAGTAATTAATTCTTTAGTTTTGGATTTCCTAACGTTACCTATCTACCTGTATTTCCTACTTCTCCAGCAGTAGCTTTCTTCAGAAATGTTGAAGTCGTGGAGCTTTCCCTCTGTTATTTTGTTGCTGCTGAAATCACAGAACATTTTTTTTAATCAATATTTGTTTACCATTGAGCTAGTTTCAACCATGTAACTTAAGTGTAAGTTCTCCATGTGAGTGACGTCACCGATTACATACGTTTATGTTTACGTTTGTGTAAAATAAATTAGTTCACTTCCAAGTAAAACCTTTACAAAACCTCTCATATACACATAAGAGGTGATTAAAAGCCCAAACTTTCATAAACAAAAGCTCAACCGAGTCAACGTTAACTTAGCTTAACTCTTCTGAAAACGGTTGAGATGCAAACGGACTTTTTCCGAAGACACAAAGCCATGTCTATAAAAGTAAATATTCAACATAAGCGTATCAATTACAAGTAAGAGAAGTGTCAAGAACAGTTGTGTGTATTATCCGTGTGATTTTAGAGACTAATATCACCTGAAAGCAGTGAATTTGAAAACAACAGCGAGAGAGGGAGTTTTCCTGCTTACCAGTCAACAGTGGTCCCGCGGCGTTTCCATGGCAACTCTGCGCCGCGGCCGCTCCAGTGTTTGAAAGCGACTTGAACGTTCACAAGCACAACGCGACATCGGCCTCCCGTATAGTGGGCCGACCTAAAGCCGACGTAACGGAGCTGGGAAATAGAGCACTGACTGACAAGAGATCTGCCTACGCCTGGCCGACGCCTTTGCGATGTTATAGGGAGGGAGGCCGACGCTCGATGTTGGGCCAACGTCGGCCCGACGTACGTGTGCTATCTGGGTTGGGACAGAGGCGCCAGAACATCGTCATATCGCACACCCCTACTTCCAAAGTTCACGTTTTGTGTTCCACAGAGTCATAAAGGTCTGAAAAAACGTGAGAGTAGATGACGACAGATATAAAATATTTTTGGTAAGTTACTTATCCCTTTAATGTAGGGATGGGGCCGATCCGATCCAGTATCGGTATCGGGACCGATACCAGCGTAATTCCCGTATCGGATTTTCCCGATCCAACCTGCGGAGATATCCGATATCCACGAGTCATGTCTGCGCTTTAACGTTGTCTGCTGAAATGACTCCAAAAGTGATTCCCGCCGGCTAGTCTGCTAGCTGGCTGCAAACTGCGGAATGGATTTCCTGAACGGAGGCGCGGCTCAATGAGACACAGAGTTATGAGACACGCTCCCGCTCAGGAAATCCATTCCGCAGTTTGCGGCTAGCCAACAACGCTGTGTGGAAATACTTCACACTGTAAACACCGCAGAGCAAGACAGTAAAATGCAATGTTTGCAAAGCCGTAATTCAGAGCTCTTTGAAGCTCCCTCGCGTCGTACAACACAACGAACGCAATCAAAGATTTAAAAAAGCACCACGTTACTGTGCGTTCACGCCAAACGCGAATAGCGCGTCAAATTCGCGTCTACCACGTCTACCGGACGCTTGAATATTTTGAATCCATTCGCGCGTCCAGAGAAAAATTGACGCGTGTAAAAAGTAAAAGTTTGAAGCAAAATTCACGCGCGTCTGAGGCAAAATCCGCTTGTCTGTTTGCAAGATGCTGATGTTGATCGAGCATGAGAGAGAGTTACCGCATCAGAGCGAGGATCACCCTTAGATAGTGTGTGCGTGTAAGATGTTTACACTTGCACTTTTCTTATATTTCAAGACTCAAGTATTTGACATTTTGGAAATGTAATAAATATTGACATGACAATCAATTTGAAACCCTTACAGTTGCATTTGTTTTCAGAATGGGATTTTTCCTATTAACAGGATTTCCTGTCATATAAAATAAACAATAATGATAATAATAATATTAAAGCAAACACAGCTCTGGTATCGGAATAGTATCGGTATCGGCCGATATCCAAATTCAGGTATCGGGATCGGATCGGAAGTGAAAAAATGTGGATCGGTGCATCCCTACTTTAATGTTTATCATATTTTGTTATACTGACATTTGTTAGACAAAAATTAATTGGTTTGTAAATGTACTTACCACTAATGCACTTGAATTGCAAATAGAACTCGCTTTCTTCCAGTCCAAGAATTCTTTTTTTCATGTTGGTATAGATTGGACAGGTTTTTTTGGCAGACTGGGGACAACAACAACAACAAAAAAAGATTTTAAAAGACAAAAAATTTAGATATACAGTACATATCATATAATCATTATATGTTTATTAATGGTATTCACTATGACTTCACTATTTACCTGGCAATCAGCTGATGGTTTCACACTCTCTCGTCTGTATTAAAGAAGATGATAAATAGAAATGACAAGTCATTAAATGTAATGCTAAAGACCTGTGCATGGATAGACAATTCTGTGTGGATGTCAAAATATATTAACAATACGGAACAAGATTTTGGATTTAAATTCAATTTGAATTGGTTATAGATCTGCCAAGTTCTCACAGCAGCCAATCACAGCGCACTCCCTCTCCCACTTAGGTTCACCTTCATTCATCTTAGGAACACAAATGAAGATATTTTTAATGAAATTCTGAGTGCTTTCTGTCTCTCCATTGGGAGCAATGCAACTAACACATTCAAGGCCCAGAACGATAGGAAAGACATCATTGAAGTAATCCATGTGACTCCAGTGGTTTACCCGATTTTATGAAGCGATGCCGGTGCATTGCTTGTTTTTGCACACAAAAAAATACTGACCTACAATCCAGTAGGGGGAGCACTGCGACATATGCGAATTGTGTTGACTCAAGACCGGAAGTTGTTCCATGAATGTGCTTTAGATAATATTATTTTGTAAATATAGAGGTAAATTATGCTGGGGGGTTTTTTGCGCAAAACAAAGCACTTGCATCGCTTCATTAACCCTCTGGGGTCCTTAAAAAAAATATTGAGGTCATGATCCAAGCATGCTAAGTGGTCGTCACACTTCTGCTCTTTGGTCAAAAATGACTCCCATAGGAAATGAATGGGAAATTGTCAAAAATATGAAAACACAGAGTTTTTTTGTGCATACAATCTACAAATCAGCCAGGATGCAGAAAAAAAGGACTCAACAGTGAAGGGGTGAATCTCTAAAACATCAAGAGTGCAAAACAGACTAAATCTGTTCAGGCAAAAATCACTAGAATTCGCAAGCCTTTCTACAGAGAGCTGTAAATCCACTAGTGGTAAAAATGTGCTATTGCGTGATAAAAATGCTCAGTGTGTCCACCAGTTGGCGCCCATCTCATTTCAAAAATTGCTTTCATGAGGCCTAGGCTTGACTCTAAAATGAAATACAGCTTTAATAAAAATAAAATAATTATATACATATAAAAAATTTCTATTATATTCAATGGGAAAAAATGGGTCATAATTATTGCATAAATATTAATTATAAATCATAAAATTATCTCAAAACACCAAAAAAGAAAAGAAAAAATATTATAAAAAACAAGTAAAAAAAAAAATATTAAGATTTTTTTTAATATATATTAATCCCGCCCTCCGGGTCCATTTGGACCCGAAGGTCCCAAGTGTGACTGTTAAACGAAGGACCCCAGAGGGTTAAACTGAGGTTAAACCACTGGAGTCACATGGATTACCTCAATGGTGTCTTTACTACCTTTCTGGGGCTTGAATGTATTAGTTGCGTAGGCTACCAATGGAGGAACAGAAAGCTCTTGGAGTTCATTAAAAATATCTTCATTTGTGTTCAGAAGATAAACGAAGGTCTTACGGGTTTGGAACGACATGAGGGTCTTAATGATGAATAATGACTTAAGATCTTAATATTGAAATCTGAGAGCTTTCTGACCCCCCATAGACAGCTAAGCAACTACCACTTTAACGCTTTAAAAAGTTAAAGTGATTGTAAAACTAATCCATATGAATTTTTATGGTTTAGTCTAAATTTTGTGAAGACATGATCGCTTCCTTTATGATGAACAGGTTGACACTGTCACCATTTATGTTAAATACCCTTAAACATTAAGATGACAAGACAAATATTTCACTTTCCTTGGACACGGCAACCTTTTCACAAATATATATATATATATATCAGTGTTTCCCCTACAATGTATTAAGCAGTGGCGCAGCGCCGCCGCTGGATTTTCAGCGCCGCTGCAAAATCTTCACATGATCAATAATATCACGACATTCACTTACACACGTTGCCATAAAAGGGGCCGTTCACATTCACGTTCACATGCAAATATTTCAAATGTGGGCGCGTGGCAAGCGCGCTCATAATAGAAGCGACGCGGCGCGCACGTTTTCAGCATGGACAGATCAAAAGGTTTTCAGGCGCGCCTCAGTTCATGGTTGGCATAGCAACGACAGACGCCACGGGAGAGCGAGCAAGCGCTTGTGCAAAGGAGAAAGCGGTACGAACTTTTCTCCGTTGAAGTCTATGGGGTCGCTGTGTCCATTTTTTTACTGTCTATGGAAAATATGCCGTCCCGCCCCTCCGTGTACGGCGATAAGGTTTCATTCTCGCGCAGCTTGTTTTAGTAACTTCACGTGCGAGTCTTTTCCGCTCCGTGTTTGCGCCGCGCTCTCGGTTCCGTGTGTGTGTGAGTGTGTGTCGGCGCACTGCGCTCTCTGCTCAGTGTTCCACTCCGTGTTTGCGCCGCACTCTCGGTTCCGTGTGTGTGTGAGTGTGTGTCGGCGCACTGCGCTCTCTGCTCAGTGTTCCACTCCATGTTTGCGATGCGCGTTCTGCTCTGTGGTTAACGGCCCAAACGCTCCAATGTACCGATCACGCACTGGAAGTCCCGCTCAAATAACATGAAATTTATCAGTAGTAGACTTCTGTTTGCTGAGCTGGTATAGCCATGCATGGTAAAATTACCTGCTCTGATCACATACTCTGGTAATAAGCTTTGTATGACTTTATTTTGATAATTAGTCAAAAAATAAATCTGTTAAATCTGAGTATGTTGCATAGAACTGAATGAAGAATAATATATTGATGTTTTATATTTTAATATAGGGCTATTTTCTGTCCAATTTGTGTGGACATTTTTCTTTTTCCCCCTTTTTTGTGTGTTTGATTTAATTAGTGATTCTACATTTAAATATTGATGATTACAAGTTTGGAGGAAATGCAATTAATTGCAATTAATCACAGCAAATTGTGCGATTAATTAGTTATTTTTAATCGATTCCTAGTCGTTATATATATATATATAAAATTTATTTATTTTTTATTTATTTTTTTACATAGTGCCCCTTTCTTACATTTGAGCCTCAAAATGTATGTCTCAAAATGTCCATTTCTATCCACAAAACTTGCCAGAAGTCATGGTTTAAGGGGTTATTCAAAAAAAAAAATCTTCCGGGGGTGCATGCCCCCGGACCCCCCGCGAGCGGCTTGGTAACAACCTCCGGCACGTAACAGCACCGCTGCTGGAAAAATTTATAGGGGAAACACTATATATATATATATATAGCCTATGACTTGACCTCAAAAACAGACGCAGGTCATCGCACGCACTCAGTCGATCACTCTCATTCACTGTCTGTTTAGGCTTAAGTGCAAATCAGCGAAGCCTCTATACAAACCACCATGATAAAAACAGTCTTGTTATCATTATTAATTTATTTTACATTCAATACACATGCACGAAGTTCAAAACAAGGGTATAGCCTTTTGAAAAAAGAAAACACGCGAATATCGCAGTTGCTGCGGTTACTTGCATTCCTCTGCGGTTGGCTTGTCAGTAGTGCGGTACTGTAATATTGCGGTTATCGCCACAGCCCTATTTATATGATGAACAGATTTAATTTAGTCTTTTCTTCACACTTAAACAATGATTGGCGAACATAAACAGAAGCTCAACCGAACATGCTTGACACGTGAGAGCAAACCTCTCTCAAACGTGCTGCGCAACACACGAGAATGAACCTCGTTTGTTCTTGCATGTCAAGCGAACATGCTTGAGCTTCTGTTTACCGTAACTGATGTGTGAATTTATGAATGTTTATATGTGAAGAAAAGCCTACAGCCTGTTCATCATAAAGGAAGTGATCATGTCTTCACAAAATTTAGACTAAACCATTAAATTCATATGGATTAGTTTTACAATCACTAACTTTTTAAAGCGTTAAAGTGGTAGTTGCTTAGCTGTCTATGGGGGGTCAGAAAGCTCTCAGATTTCATTATTTAGATCTTCATTTGTGTTCCTAAGATGAACAAAAGTCTTAAAAGTTTGGAACGACATGAGGGTGAATAATTAATGGCAGAATTTTCATTTTTGGGTGAATTAACCCTTTAACATGTTCAAGTTAAAATTGTAGCAAAATGATCATTTAAATGCTATTTTTTCTTAATAGCATTTACACTCACAGTTAAGACACTTACGATTGCATTTTTATAAATACCCGCAATGAACGTAACAAAATTCAATGTGGATTTAAAAAAAGGATTCCGAGCCGATCACATCCCCCGCCCTGTCAATCACTGCATCAAGTGCCTTAACTTTGAGTGTAAATGCTAGGAAAAATAACTTAAATGATCATTTTACTACAATATTTGCTTGAACATGTTAAACATCTAATTTCTGTAATAAATTTTAATTGTAATTTTAAAAACGTATAAATGTTCAAATATATGTTCAAAATATATGTTAAAGCTAGTGTAGTAATCCCAGCAGGCACTTTATCAAGATTGACATCACTCTGTCATTATGGCAAACAAACTCTTAGGACTAAAAATTCAACCTCAGTGTTTCCCCTACAATGTATTAAGCAGCGGCGCAGCGCCGCCGCTGGATTTTCAGCGCCGCTGCAAAATCTTCACATGATCAATAATATCACGACATTCACTTACACACGTTGCCATAAAAGGGGCCGTTCACATTCACGTTCACATGCAAATATTTCAAATGTGGGCGCGCGGCAAGTGCGCTCATAATAGAAGCGACGCGGCGCGCACGTTTTCAGCATGGACAGATCAAAAGGTTTTCAGGCACGCCTCAGTTCATGGTTGGCATAGCAACGACAGACGCCACGGGAGAGCGAGCAAGCGCTTGTGCAAAGGAGAAAGCGGTACGAACTTTTCTCCGTTGAAGTCTATGGGGTCGCTGTGTCCATTTTTTTTACTGTCTATGGAAAATATGCCGTCCGTGTTCGGCGATAAGGTTTCATTCTCGCGCAGCTTGTTTTAGTAACTTCACGTGCGAGTCTTTTCCGCTCCGTGTTTGCGCCGCGCTCTCGGTTCCGTGTGTGTGTTGAGTGTGTGTCGGCGCACTGCGCTCTCTGCTCAATGTTCCATTCCATGTTTGCGATGCGCGTTCTGCTCTGTGGTTAACGGCCCAAACGCTCCAATCATGTACCGATCACGCACTGGAAAAGCAAAGTCCGCTCAAATAACGTGAAATTTCTCAGTAGTAGACTTAGCTGGTATAGCCATGCATGGTAAAATTACCTGCTCTGATCACATACTCTGGTAATAATAGCTTTGTATGACTATACTTTATTTTGATAATTAGTCAAAAATAAATCTGTTAAATCTGAGTATGTTGCATAGAACTGAATGAAGAATAATATATTGATGTTTTATATTTTAATATAGGGCTTTTTTCTGTCCAATTTGTGTGGACATTTTTCTTTTTTCCCCCTTTTTTGTGTGTTTGATTTAATTAGTGATTCTACATTTAAATATTGATGATTACAAGTTTGGAGGAAATGCAATTAATTGCGATTAATCACAGCAAATTGTGCGATTAATTGGTTATTTTTTAATCGATTCCCAGCCGTATAATATATATATATATATATACAGGGTGCGATTTGCCGGGGGGGATGCGTGGGATTTCCCCCTTTCTGGTCAATGTATCCCTGCCTCTGCTTAAAGCTGCAGTCGGCAAGTCTGGCAGATTGAGTGGACTTAGCCAAAATTTTGAATGTTTACAACTCTCATGCCCCTCCCCCACTACCGACGAGCACCCGCCCATCGTCAGTGCGTGTGTACCTGATTTTCTGTGAACGCGTCCGTCTCTTCAGCATCGATCAATGGACTCGGAGGTAGGCTGCCCTGGCTATCTATCCATAGATAGCAATAACCGAGGAATTGGAAGCTTGTTAGTAGATTTTCTCTCCGCCATCACGCTTCGTACAATCTTCAGGCGAACTTCAGGCATGTCGTGTGCATGTGATATTGTAATGTGCGCGCCTGCGCGAGGGAGGGGGGATCTGTGGCGTGTGCACGAACTGTGATTGACAGTCAGATCTCACACCCCCCTGCGCTGATTGGACCCGATGAGACGGGAGCGGTGGATTTTTGCAAAACAAATAACACGCTCCAGGTGGAGTTAGAAGCTCGGGTTTTTTTCTAAAACCACCTTATTTATGTTGTTCTGTCGGATTATAGTGTCAATTTCACTGAATTTGATCAAAAAAATTTTGCCGACGGCAGCTTTAATTATTTTTATCCCCGGTGGGGATAAATTTACCCCCCCCCCCTCAAAGTGATCAGTGCTACTACACTAGTGGCGAGGCGGATCACAAAACTTATCACGGATCCGTGGTTTGATTAAAATCCTTTTTATTTTAAAATGCGCTACTTTGACTGGCTCCGCAGCCTCTCTGTAACCACCACTCTGCAGACTTGCTCAATGTCCCGCCCACGGCGCTATATGATTGGTTACACCTCACGAGTAATAGCCTATCAACACTTGCGAGACGGTTGCAGGTCTTTTTTTACGCTGCATGCAGCATACTGAAGCGGGAATAAACATCACAATCTGATTATCTGTTTCTATGATGACAAGCAGAGTTAGTGCTGAAGTTGCACATACGGTGTTTTACTCAACTGAGGCTAAGCAAAGGTTTTTTGATTACTCACTCACTCTTGAGTGTCTGGCGCGAGTGATTTCAATGTTAAGTCAATGTAAAGACGCGTTTACGCGCGTCTAGAGGTCCTGCGGCGCGATGCGTGTCGCGCGGCGCGGTAGACGCGAAGCCCGAATGAGGCGAATTGACTTTGTCGGCCCGGCCCGACACATTAACTGTATGTTATGAGCCCGAGCCCAATTTAAACCCAGGGGTGGCGCCAGGGAAGTTGAGATGAAGCAAAGATGAAGTTGACGATCGCCATCTCCGTGGTGAATGCGCATATATGGAGAAATGCATGGATTACATCAGAGTGTTGCCTATTTCTTTTCGTTTTGAATTGTTTCGTTTAAAGACATTTCAAGCGTTCTTTAGATATATTTCTTAATATTCTCTTTGAGGCATACACTTAGTTTCGGTTAATTTATGATGAGATCCGCTCAAGTTATCATGCAGTGCAAGTAACCGCGGCGGCGCCTCTGATAGCCTATGTCTGCTATATTTGCTTCTTATTTATTAAATACACGCAATTCGTTGAAAAATGAAAAATGTATTAAAATTAAGATACAATTTATACAAAACGAAATTCACTTTAAAGAAAGGCTTTCTACAAAACAAAACTTAATGAAATAGTCAAAATCATGTCTAACCCACTCCAAGTCTCCCGATATATACTGCACATCCTATCTTACTCCTGCTGCTGTTCACTTTTCATAAATCAACATAGATGGAAAAAAATAACAATAATATTTTAACAAATATGAAACTAAATGAGCTTATTTAATGGCTAGGCTACAACACATATAGTAGGCCTATACAGACACTCTATTTGTACAAATTGCTGCACATTCATTTACTGCTTCTGAATTTTGCACACAGAAGTTGAAAGGCATTTGTTTGTGCATAGTAAAACATATCTGCAACATTTATCAAGTTCACGGATATTGTGCGTGCATTTATTAATTATTATCATAATGAATAATGCAACAAGGACAAATCATGTAAACTGCCTTGTTTGTTTATTCAGAATGAAATGGATTGCAAATGGATCTGAAAGAAGAAACGTAAAAAATAAATAAAATAAAATAAAAATAAAACGTGAAAAATGATGAACACAGAAAATGAACAAGAATGAACTTTGGATGGCCTAGGAGGAGTAGCCCTAGTAGGCTACAACTCTAATTTAATTCAACAAGGTTTTAGAATATAGAATATTTTTTAAACAAAATAAATATTTTTAAAGATTATTATCCCGGGCCGGTGTGATGCGTGCGAGTGGAGGAGACGCTGAGCATGACACGTGACGTGTTGCATTTTGTAACACAAGTGCTGGATCAAGGGCCCGGCCCGGGTCGGGTCAAATTCGGGCTCGGGCAGAGAATCTAAACTCTGATTTATCTGATCCTGTCCATTAGCTTTGATCCATGTACGGCTTTTCAGAATGTCACCAAGTACAAATATTTGTAATAGTATGTAATTTTTCAGCACGAAAACTCTTGTTAGCTAGCTGGGAACAATGAAAAGGGTCCAGAGCACCAAATGCAGTGAATTAAGTTCTTGTTCTCATGATTTATTTTTATGAATAAAAATGTTTCAAAACATCCCCCCCTCTGTTTTTTTCACAAATCGCACCCTGTATATATATATATATATATATATATATACATATATATATATATATATATATATATATATATATATATATATATAGGCTATATATATATATATATATATATATATATATATATATATATATATATAGCCTATATATATATATATATATATATATATATTTTTTTTTTTTATTTTTTATTTTTTTTATTTTTTTTACATAGTGCCCCTTTCTTACATTTGAGCCTCAAAATGTATGTCTCAAAATGTCCATTTCTATCCACAAAACTTGCCAGAAGTCATGGTTTAAGGGGTTATTCAAAAAAAAAATCTTCCGGGGGTGCATGCCCCCGGACCCCCCCACGAGCGGCTTGGTAACAACCTCCGGCACGTAACAGCACCGCTGCTGGAAAAATTTATAGGGGAAACACTGAACCTCACCAGAAAAAAGAATATCACTCAAATAACTCAATGTAAGTTACTGATACTTGCCTCACAGCTGAGGATGCAGGAAGACGTTCAGATGTGTGATGATCAGTGAGACCAGCACTGGTAGTTTACCCCATCATCTTCATGATCTAAAAATCAAAAACACATTTGCTGAGTTTCAACAATGTTCTCTGTTAAAATTAATGACCTGTATATGACTTAGGGCAGAATCAGGTAAGTCAATCGCTATCATTTAAACACAGAGAACGAGTGATCAACTATTTGATCTGTGCACTGCTCGGTGGTGTTCAGTCACGTTGTTCAACTGCATACAGTATTGTGGACTAATGTAAAGTACACCAGCATGGAACCTCTGGTAAAGCATTCATTTACAATAATTACCTATTAAATGTGTACTCACGACACAGAAACTCAATTGCTTTAAAATATATTTGTAGACGGTTAATATCACTGACACGATTCGTATCTAATTACACAATTTACACTCGTTATTGTCATGTTAAGTTGTAACGCTTTATACATTTGTTATTTGGTTAAACATAAACATAAAACCCACCTTTGAATTTCCTCTTCTCTTAATCTTATAATTCGGGTCCGGCCTCTGTGAAGCGGGGGCGAAGCCATGGTTGTTGTGGTGCTCGTGCTCCGAAGTTCCCGCTCTCCTTCTATTTGAAAATGCAGTAGCAGCTAACAGCTGCAGCGACCTTGGGCAATCAGATTTATGTTGCCTAATAGCAAAGTTAACATTTAACAGTTATAGTGGATAATGGAGAACAAACGCCATATTAAATGTGTACACGCAATGACTTAACACTAGTCAAAGATTAAAAAGTGTAACTTATAACTTACATGTCAAACATGGCTAAAAAGCATTCGGTGCAAAGCTAGTTAACTCGCTAAATTAACGTCAAGTGGCTATAACATTTATATTTTCGACTTGTGAACTACATATAAACATAAATTATCAGAACTCACCTTTAAATTTCGTCTTCTTCAAGTTAAATATTTCAAATAATAAACCAATAAACTCGACCGCGCTGCTGTCGTGCCTGCTTCCAGCTGTCAGTTCGGAAAATTCCTTGGCTGAAGCGATTTCAACCAATCAGCGTATTGTTGCTATGCCACATACTCAACGCATCAACCAATCATGAATGAAACAGTAATTTGACCTATCACTGCACCCTTGACGTGAGAACAATTACATTTTTTTTCCAATTGCTAACACACAATTTTGCAAACTATTTTTTTCCTGGTTTTATTAAAATACTTAACACAATTTACAAAACCACACACCCAAACTGCAAAATACCTAATATATCATGCAAAATGAAGCACTGCAACCAAAACTACATAGTATTGGTTGCATCACAAAATGTATGGAAGTAAAATAATGTCAAATGTTTTTGAAACAAAAAGCCTGTTGAATTGCACTACTTGAAAAAAAAAAAGGCATTGCATTAACCATGCTTGCATTTTAATGCATTGTATTTTTAGGGCTTGCATTTTTATGGGCTGAAATTCAACATGGTTGAATATTTAAGCTGTGAATATTTCAATTAAAAACATTTCAAACACATTTTCATTATTAAAAATTCAATAATCTATATTCACCTTTCATATTTCACTTCCAAATTATTCAAACTGTTTAAAAATACAACCTATAATATTCAACAGGCAATTTTCGGTCCATTTTATTTCGCTTTGAAAATTCGCTTCCACAAATTCGGTGGTTCAAATTCGACAGAAAATATTACGTTGACATCCATGAACTGCAGGAAGAGCAGTAGATTACCGAGCGTACTCTCCATCTGCTGTTAGTCGGCTTCACCAGCAGGTGGTGCAAAAGCTCGTGTTGTTGACGAAGACAGAGCAACAGTTAGAGCAAGCCATTCATTCATAAAACTCATTTAACAGCAATGCAAGTGTATTTGTGATTATTATGACGGCGGTTTTATGTTAAATTCAGTGTCTTCACAGTTACTTTCCCTGTGTAGCCTACAAGCATCTTTCTCTACCGTGAACAAGATTATAATGTTATTCCCCGATGCGGATACAGATCCAATATTACATTTTTGAGGTTGACATATATTTCTCTTGGTTGTTTAGTTGCCTTAACTTTATATTGTGGCGATGTGCTGCATGCAAGCTATTAGGGTTTCCCTCAATACTTAAGGATTCACCAGCTGGACATATAAAACGCTTAACGTATAGCTTAATGGACTAATTACAGTGATATAAAAGACCAAACTCGTTTAATGCTGAGCGTTTCCCAGTGATCGACTGGCATAAAGTTGGCTTGACGTTGGACATTCGCACATTTAGGGACCGTCTCTAAAGTGTATACGACTTTACACGTTTCTAACTTCAATAGCATTTGAATAGAACGACTTACAGTCAAAAACCAACTATAAAGTGTTCATGTAGTGTCAGGCATAATGCGCACCCTTTGGATTTTTTATATTTATTCAATTAAAGTTTGCTATTGAAGTTAGAAACGTGTATGCCAGTGTTTTATGCAACTTTTGAGACGGTCCCTAAATGTGCGAATGTCCAATGTCAAGCCAATTTTACATTTATTAGGCTACATTTAGTCATTTATTTAGCAGACGCTTTTATCCAAAGCGATTTACAGTTAAACTAACAATAGGAGGACAACAATATGCAAGTGCTATCTCTTCCCAGTTTAAGCTAATGCAATACACGTAGGCATAGCCTACTATACTATACTATAGCCTACTGTAGAGAGAGAAGAGAAGAGAAGAGAAGAGAAGAGAAGAGAAGAGAAGAGAAGAGAAGAGAAGAGAAGAGAAGAGAAGAGAAGAGAAGAGAGAAAGTGTTGATTTTATGCCAGTATCACGAAACGCTCTGCATGAAACTTTGCGCGTTACGTTCATATTCTTAGTCCATCGAGCCTATATAGTAGCCTACATCCCCAATAAGGTGCGAGTTTGGTCTTTTATATCACTGTATTAGTCCATAAACTACGTTAAGCGTTTTGTCCCGACAGAAGGGGAATCCTCGAGTGTGAGGTATTGAGGGAAACCGATTATAATCTTGTTCATAGGTTGAGAAAGCTGATGACATGTAGGCTACACAGGGAAAGTGACAATGAAGTTATTGAATGAAACATAAACACAGCTTTTGTGTCTTTATCATCTTTTCCGCATATATACTGACACAGATAATCATTTTCATTTTATGAATGAATGGCTTGCTCTAACTGTTGCTGGTCTTCGTCAACAACACGCGCTTTTGCACCACCTGCTGGTGAGGTCGAGTAACAGCAGATGAGGAGTATCTCGGTAATCTACTGCTCTTCCTGCAGTTCATGGATGTCAACGTAATATTTTCTGTCGAATTTGAACCACCGAATTTGTGGAAGCGAATTTTCAAAGTGAAATAAAATGGACCGAAAATTGCCTGTTGAATATTATAGGTTGTATTTTTAAACAGTTTGAATATTTTGGAAGTGAAATATGAAAGGTGAATATGGATTATTGAATTTTTAATAATAAAAATGTGTTTGAAATGTTTTTAATTGAAATATTCACAGCTTAAATATTCAACCATGTTGAATTTCAGCCCATAAAAATGCAAGCCCTAAAATACAATGCATTAAAATGCAAGCATGGTTAATGCAATGCCTATTTTTTTTCAAGTAGTGCAATTCAACAGGCTTTTTGTTTCAAAAACATTTGACATTATTTTACTTCCATAAAAATGGCACACACACTTCATATCACCAGATTTTTGACCAACTACTGTTGGCCATAAAATCACTTTAGTACGCTTTGCCATAATACTAAAATAGTTCAAATTGTAGAAAATTCTTTAGATTGGTCACAAAAATATTTGCAGATACACTTATGCTGTTGAAACATTTTTTTTTTTTCACCAAACAAGTCAGTGCAACATATGCACAGCAGATATATTTACATTGGACTGAACAAAAACATGCTAAAAAAAAACAAAACAAAAAAAACAAAAAAAACGTACACTGAAAACCATGGTTCATTTTGTAGTTACTATGGCTTTACTACAAAAACCATGGTTCATTTTATGGTTACTATGGTTTTACTACAAAAACCATGGCTCATTTTATGGTTACTATGGTTGTACTACAAAAACCATGGTAAAACCAAGGTTATTGTAGTAAAACCATGGTTAAACCATGGTTATTGTAGTAAAACCATAGTTCATTTGTAGTTACTATGGTTTGACTGGAAAAACCATAGTTAAACTATGGTTAATTTTGTAGTTACTATGGTTTTACTACAAAAACCATAGTTAAACCATGGTAACTATAAAAAAACCATGGTTAAACCACGGTTATTGTAGTAAAACCATGGTTAATTTGTAGTTACTATGGTTTTACTGCAAAAACCATAGTTAAACTATGGTTCATTTTGTAGTTACTATGGTTTTACTGCAAAAACCATAGTTAAACCATGGTAACTACAAAAAAACCATAGTTACTACAAAAAAACCATGGTTAATTTTCGTAATATTTTTTACAGTCTATGGTGTAGAGACATGATAACCCAGAGATGTTATTATTGTTGGATGTAAATCATAATTCAGTAATTATTTTACTAAGCTAGCTAGATAAAAGCAGGTCATATAGCAACAAAAATAAGTAACTCTGAAAGTTTTGGAATACAGGAATAGGGCAAGATACCTTTCTTTTTGAAAAACTGTGTGACATACTGTCGACTTCGCCGTTCTCTGTCTTCTCTTTCCTTTCCTTTTTTGATGCCCTAACTTTTGATGTGACATGCCTGCGTGTGTCACTGTCTGCGCTGCATCATAGCAAGTGCAATTAGCAAGTGCAATAAGCAAGAGACGACCCAGCAAACACAAAAACGTTGCAAAAACGTTTTTTTCACGTCGTGAAAAAGTTGTCACAACGTTTTTATCCTACGTATTTAATACGACAGATGTCGGGTTTTTTAAACGTTATAAACACGTATTTTCACAACGTGGCTGAAACATTTTTTAAACGTTATAAACACGTATTTTCACAACGTGGCTGAAACATTTTTTAAACGTTATAAACACGTATTTTCACAACGTGGCTGAAACATTTTTTTAACGTTATAAATACGTATTTTCACACCATTGATGAAATGTTTTGTAAAAAAAACGTTGTTTTTTTAACGTTGCTTCGACGATATGCGTCATGTTCAACATTTTCAAAATGTCAAATATCACGTCTCATGTGGTACTTTTTTTTCTATTGGTTTTTACCACGTTCACCCGAAAAATTCACTGAAAGAACGTGTTAATCACTAAAACCTGAGATGTTTCCATCCTTGGATGTAGCCTGTAAGTGTTTGCAACTGCTGCCACGTCCGTCTTCAAAGAATCCAGTGTGAAGAGTAATCGATCCAGTGGGCTATAAACACAATTCTTTCTGGGACCCGTTAAAAACATTGAAAAATCACTGGACACAAAACATAAAAGTTAATCAAATTCTTTAGAATTTATTGATTAATAACACAATATGATTGATATATGATTAATGATTTTAATTAATGAGTGCATTTCTGTAATGTATTACTAATTCTAGAATAAATAATGATACAATCTATTATATATATATATATATATAACAGATTATTATCAGTTGTACGGCTTCATATTTTTGTGGAAACTATGATACAGTTTTCAGTAAGAGCAACATTTATTTTAAACATAATTTTTTTAGAACAATTTAAAAGTTTTTACTGCAACTTTTGATCAAATTAATCTATCTTTTCTGTATAAAAATTTTTTTCAAAACAATAAATCTTTAAAATATTGAAAATGTTTATAAAACAGAACAATGGCCAATTATAACCACATTAGAAAACAGTAAAGGGATAGTTCACACAAAAATGTAAATTCTGTCATTAATTACCTACCCTCATGTCGCTCCAAACCCATAAGACTTTTGTGAAGAACACAAATGAAGATATTTTTAACAGATACCTTATGTGCGCATACAATTACATCTTTATTCACAAATTATGTATCTCCAACGCATGTTGCGGCATGAGATCGCTGGCTCTCTCGCCAACACAACACTGATGAATCGTGGTGCTCCGTGAACACGTGTCAGAGACGTATATTTTGTGAATAAAGATGCAATGGGTTTTTTTGCACACACACAGCATTTACTTCACTTCATAAAGTTGAGGTTAAACCACTGGAGTCATATTGATTATTGTTATAATGTCTTTACTACCTTTCTGAAGCTTGAAAGTTGTAGTTGCATAAACTGTGAAATGGAGGGCCAGAAAGCTCTGATTTCATTAAAAAGATCTACATTTGTGTTTCAAAGATGAACGAAAGTCTTACAGGTTTGCAACGACATGAAGGTGAGTGATGAAAATGTTTGGTTAAATTTGACGCATTAGGTGAATCAGTTCCTCAGGGGCACCAGTAGATCTCTTCCTGATCTCTGATCTGCTCCTTCCACCGTTGAGCCACGACAGAAGTTTCCACTTGGAATGCTTTAGCCTGGCTGTTTTTTCTCCAGCATCTAAAGTGAGAAAGAAAACAATATCCAAAATGTAAATGTAAAAAAACAATGGTTGTCCAAAATGTGAAGTATACACTTGAGTTTTCCCTCTACATACTTGTGGAAGATTTCAGTCATAAATAAATTGTAAATGTTTGCTTGATTAGACATTACCTGTCTAGAGATGTTATGTTTATGCTGAAATATAATATTGGTTTGTGTTTTAAAATCACCTATCACATGTCATTTTGTAGCGAACTGTCTCATGTGATAAAGTTTTGTGCTTCAGAACTTCCGATAACATAGTGAGTTTTTAGGGAGCGAATGTTTCAGTGCACTGTAAGGATTTTGTGATAAAGACGGCCACTGACTACTGAGATAGAGACCTGAGTGATATGCACCCAGAGTTATGCACCTTGATTAGCTTGTTCAGGTGTGCTGGACTAGGTTGGAGTAAAGCTCTGCATGTAAGTGGACCTTGAGAGACAATGTTGAGATCTCCTGCAATATGTTCTGAACTTACAACACTGGGACACCTGAACACTGGAACACTGAGACCAAAGTCCTGCAGAGTTTCTGGTGATCCTGGATCAGCTGCTCAGGTCTGCTTAATTGGGTTTGGAGATAAACTCTGTGATCAGAACTAGATGGCAAACAATACTGTAAAGGGGAGAAGACAAACAATATTATTTTGTTGTAAATAATTTGTTCTCTGTTCATCTGCTTACCTGTACAAAGTATGCATCATGAATAAGCGGTAGGCTTAATTTGATATTTTAATAACACTGTTTTACTACATTAATACTAACTACAAACCTGATAAAAATGACTGGGCAGTGGAGGAAAGCCTTAGTTTGCCCTCCAGGTGGGCGTAATGGTGCGACGTGACGTCACATGCTAACTATGAATTAACCATATTACAGTGCATACTTTTATATAAATAAATTAGCTTATTCCCATTCATCCATTGACCAATTGTCAGCAAAACCTTTACAAAAATATCTCATCTACACATAAGTGATTAAAAGCCCAAACTTACAGCTCAAGTCTAGTCAACCTAACGTTACCTCTAACGTTAGCTAGCTAAAGATGCTAACGGACTTTTTCGAAGACACTAAACCATTTCTATTAAGTAAATATTCAACGAAAGCGAGTGATTTACATGAAAGAAAGTCTCAGAAACATTTGTATGTACTATTTGTGTAATTTTATGAACTAAACTTACCTTAAAGTTGTTAAAACAACAGCCCAGCTAACACACGACGTCGCAGTTACGTAATTTATTCGTACTTTTTGGTCATTTCATGACTTACCAACTGACAACGTAACTACAACGTCGTATGCTCGGAATTTCATTACCATCATATTACCAAACCACAACGTCGTCAGTACGTCCTCCTAACGTTATAAGATAACCAACTACGTTCCAGATACGTACTCTATTCGTAATATCTTGGTAATTTCATGACTTACTGGCAACGGAATTGCAACGTAACAGGACCGTAATTTCATTACCATCATATTACCAACCCACAACGTCGTCAGTACGTCCTCCTAAGGTTATAAGATAACCAACAACGTTCCAGATACGTACTCTATTCGTAATAACTTGGTAATTTCATGACTTACTGGCAACGGAACTGCAACGTCACGGGCCCGTAATTTCATTACCATCTTATCAGACTGCATTTCTATGAAATATTTTATTTGTTTCAATTGTTTGTTTAGTATTCCGTACTGTACGTTTGCAATACGTTCATTTTATTCAAGTAAGGTTATAATTTTATATGTTGTTTGTAAATGTTGCGTGGCTTTGACTTTTTAATGGGCGTGCGCGTGAACCTTCGAGTCGCCCTCAAACACTGGAGCGGAGATGAGTTGCCATGGAAACGGCGCGTCACCGACCGCCCCACTGACTGCAACTGACAAAGCGGCAGAACTCCGTCTCTCGCTGTTGTTTTCACTGCTTTCAGGTGAGTTTAGTCTCTAAAATCACACAAATAATACACACAACTGTTCTTGACACTTCTCGTACTTGTAATTGATACGCTTCTGTTGAATATTTGCTTTATAGAAATGGTTTAGTGTCTTAGGAAAAAGTCCGTTAGCATCTCAACCGTTTTCAGAAGAGATAACGTTATGCTAACTTCATAGCTTGAGCTTTTGATATGAAAGTTTAGGATTTTAATCACATCTTATGGGTAGATGAGAGGTTTTGATAGTTTTGTAAAAAATAAGTTAGTTTGGAAGTGAGCTAATTTATTTAACATAAACGTATTTAACATAAACGTACTGGATGACGTCACTTAACGTTACATGGAGTGTGAAAATTGGCTGAAACTAGCTCAGTGGTAAACACAAATTGATAAAACTAGTTCTGTGATTTCAGCATCAACAAAATAATCCTTCTACAACAGAGGGAAGCTCCACGACTTCAATATTTCTGAAGAAAGCTGCTGCCAGAGAAGTTGGAAACAGGTGAAGTGAGGAAGCTCATTAAATAACTTCATATCCATTTTCTCACAATATTTTGTCACCTAACTTACTGTACATCACCATGCATCTGTTATTTTAAATTCTCATATTTACATTTACATTTATTTGTTTAATTTATTTTAAGAAAGTTTTGACATCCAAACTTAAGTGAAACTGTATGAGCAATATGAATAAGTGAATAAGTAAAACTAAGGCCATGTTTTCTTTTTAAAATCAGATGATTTCCTATTAATTCAATAGAATGTAAGGGAATAACTCTAGAATAACCTTTCTGATAATATTTGGGGCCCAGAAACACTATCCTAATTTAAATCTAGATTAAAGACACATCTCTTTAGCCAAGCATTCAATTAACACATCTCATAATCTTGCACTATATGTGATGAAATAGTAAAAAGTGCACATGACCATCTTTTGCCTGAAATAATATGAACAGCAGCAATGCTAATCTTTCTCCTGTTGTCTCCCTGTTTCTATCTCAGGATGCTCAGCATATTTTACTAGAGATTACAGCAGCTCCAGTTCGGATCCAGCCTCACTTGGGAAGACTTCTAATGACATCAACACTCTTGAAGACAATGTGTTTAAACAATTTTCAGATGTTAAATGATATTTTAAAGTGTTTAAACTAATTTAAGTTATGTCAGGTAGTACAGCAAAAATATTATGTATTGTAGTTGTACCACCTGACATGGAAAGTGTACCACCAACCTACCCATACTTGAAATTAGCAGTTTTTATCAGTATTTGAAAGAGCTCTACAAACTTTTTCACTCTGCCAAAGAGATCAGTTAGGCTCCTCTGGACGATGCATTATCATGTTTACTGGTATTACCTTGTAAATTCATAATAACATTTGAGAATATACAAATGGCGGACAAAAGTTTCTCAATTATCTCAACAGCTTTAAAACTACTGATATTTATAAAAAACAATTATATGAAAGGCTTCAAACCTAAAATTATGAAATAGTTTTTATTTTGTTATTATTAAGACACCATTTTAAATTGTTTTCTTAATCTGTTTATTTGTTCGGACAGTTGCACCACCACCTGACATTTTAGGAGTTTAATGCTGCCTTCAGGAATAATCATAAATAGGCCTAGTTTCCTAGTTAAAAAAAAAAAGGACATTGTAATTATGACTTCAGAAGAAGAAAAGCAAAATAAGTATTATTAAATGTACAAAAAAATGATTTCAAACTAAGGTTTTATAGAATATAGTGATACATGTCATTAAGTTATCAAATTATTTTAAAAGGAAATAATGCACTTGCCACAACATAACTTTGTGACAATGTTTAGAAAAATATACAAGCGATTTTTAAACAAAACTGTCTTATATAGATTCTATCTTTCAGTGCTAATTGCTTTGTGTATTTAAATGTTAAATGGGAAAACACTCAACTGTTCTTTTTTCTTGCATTTTTCTTTTCTTATTCTTGCTTTGTTATTAGGGCCACCAAAATGAAGACGTGTAGGAGTAGTTTGATGTTCAAGCTTTTGAGGAAAATCTTGTTCATTTAAATGTATAACCTGTTTGCAAACTGTTTTTGCTGTTTGTGCTTTGTTCTATAGTAAATTAACTGAATTAACCAAATTTTGAGTCTGTATATCGTTCATATGTCGTTGAAAAAGTCTCTAAAATAGTTTTGGGCCAATGAGGACAAGTTAAATTAGACCACTGCATGTCCGCCCATATTATTAAAAACTAAAATGACCAACTGGTTACCAACACACGACTGTCGATCCACAACGTTGCCACGACGTCGCCGTTACTTGCTGACAACGTTACAAAGTTACGTTGTAGCAACGTATCTGGGAATTTCACTTTTCCGGTTGCCAAGACGTAACTAATTACGTCGCCACGACGAAAGTTTGGTCACCAGATTACGTTGCAGTTACGTAACAGTCACGTATTTGTGTTAGCTGGGAGTGATAGACGGAGTTTCGCTGATTGTCGGTTGAGCTGCTGCCTCGTTTCCATGGTAACGTCCTCCGCTCCAGTTCAAATGCGGCTTGAATGTTCAGCGCGCGCGCCCATTAAAACACGTAAAAGTCACGCAGCATTTACATTTAGATTGATGGAATGAATTATTTGATAATCAGCTAAAATATCATGAAACCTGATATATTATTAAGTGGATAGTAGGCCTGTGGCCATCGCAAACTGTAAATTGAATGAAAATATCCCATACACAAAATAAATATATTTGAAATATATTTTCAGTATTTTGGAATATATGCAAATATTTGAAATTGGCCCAATAAATATATCACACTTAACATCATATATTTTTGTTATATTTCAGAATATATTTCAATGTATTTTTTTCTGTATGGGTCCCCAAAAGTGTCAAAATATATGTGGAATATTTTCCAAATACATTGAAATATATTCTGAAATATTACAAAAATATATGATGTTAAGTGTGAAATATATTTATTGGGCCAATTTCAAATATTTGCATATATTCCAAAATATATACTGAAAATATATTTCAAATATATTTCTTTTGTGTATGGGATGAAAGCATTAAAAATGTAAAACAATGTTTCAAATCATATATAATAGGCTACATTATAACATAATATATGTCTACCTTTAGAAATGGTAAACGAGGTAAACGAAAATAGCAAAAACTACATGATATAATTAATTATGAACATATTTTCATAAAGTATGTCAATCATCATTAGAGCGTCACCCTCAGGCTGCATGAATGCAAGGACATTAACATTTTTCCAAAAGTTTATAGGCTATTTAATGAGAAGAGACGACTGAGAGTAAGCATTCACATATCACCTCTAAATCCTTTTGATACTTGATATTCAGGCTGCCTACAGCGGTCTCGTCTGTTAGGCTACTCGGTCAATGAAGAATCGCTTTAATGTTAAAATGTATTTTATACACAAACAGAACGTAGCCTACCATTGGAGATTTGGCATGGTTGTATTAATACTGTCGTGACGTTTCTTTTGAAACCTATTTCAACGTGCAGACTACGTTTTTTTAACACCTAAATAAAACGTCTCGCCAAAGTTGCATTTTGGTCTGGTTTTGTTTTCGTAGTAGACGAACGTGATATTTACGTTTTTTTGACTACCTAAAGAAAACATACCTGGTTGCTATTTTCACAACGTTTCTAAAACGTTTTATTTTGGTTACATTATTTTTTTTTTATTTTAGGTGTGGTTTCTTAAACGTTTTTAAAACTGCAACATTACCTAATTGCAACCAAAAAACAACGTTGTGAAACGGTAAAAACGTTTTGTGTTTGCTGGCAGAACGCACCATTGGAGATTTGGCATGGTTGTATTAATATTGTCGTGGCGTTTCTTTTAAAACCTATTTCAACGTGCAGACTACGTTATTTTAACACCTAAATAAAACGTCTCGCCAAAGTTGCATTTTGGTCTGGTTTTGTTTTCGTAGTAGACAAACGTGATATTAACGTTTTTTTGACTACCTAAAGAAAACATACCTGGTTGGTATTTTCACAACGTTTCTAAAACGTTTTATTTTGGTTACATTCTTTTTTTTATTTTAGGTGTGGTTTCTTAAACGTTTTTAAAACGTTGCACTGCAACATTACCTAATTGCAACCTAAAAACAACGTTGTGAAACGTTGTAAAAACGTTTTGTGTTTGCTGGGGATACACTAGCGATCGTAGCTCGGACAGAGCAGGTGGAATGAACCATTGTAAGGGGGAGGGGTGTGACTGAAACAGTAAATACATTATTTGTTTTTTAAATATTAAATCTATGGTCAAAACGGACAAAATACACATTTAGTGCATGAGGGGCCCTAGCACATTTAATGTATGTATAAAAAAGAGAAAAGAAATAAGAAAAGAAAAAGGGGGTCTGCTCTTATGGGCCCTTCCACCCCTTTACGGCGCCCTTGACCATAGGACGTTAGTTGGCTTGAAAAATTACCCATAGAGAGGAGTATTTTGCTAAATATATGCACTATATGACATATTTATTATATATTTTTTTAATTATTTTAATTATAGTCTGCTTCGCGTCGTGACCGCATTACCACCTCGGGTGTGCATTATTTTTTCTAATAATTCAACGGCCTGTCGTCAATTATTCCTTACTTGTATCGTTAAAATATTATAACATTGTTATTGTAATAAAAAACGCATTATATTTGAGTTGTTATTTTTGAACTTTAAGAATAATACAAGTTGACAGGGCTCTATGTTTACAGAATTAGGCCTAAGTGAGAGATTTTTTTTCTTGAGAAAAATTAACATGTATCTACTTTGCCTAATATTTATCCACATTAATTTATACTGAATCAAGATCGAAATCAAATCGCAAGAATTGAATTTAAATTTTGAAATTTGTGTCAGGCAATAATAAGAAAACAGTAGCCTACCAGTCATTGTACCATGTAAACATTCTAAGGTGTTGTCAATAATTTAATAAAATTCTGTTTAGTTACCAAATGTTTTGACAATCACAATAACTTAATTCTGATGCAGGTTTTTATTTATTTTATAAGCAGTTTATTAAAACAGATATAGGCTAAATGCGTTATTCTTGATTTATAAGCATATCTATAATGTGTTTAATAATTGTATTTTCATACTTTATTAATGATCAATTTATAATTTCTAAATTATTACATTACACACCAGTTATTTAGGAGTTGTCAGTGGTTCATAAGATCAGTTAGAAAGTGTAAGTAAATGATTAATTAACTATTTAAAGGTGCATCATATAGTAACAGTTACTCAGTGTGTTAATAAATGCTTTAATAAACTATTTAAAGGTACAAAATACATATTATTTAGACATTTGTGTTAATAAATGCTTTATTAACATAAGATATTTAAAGGCTCAGTTATTTTCTGAACAGTAAAAGGAAACAAACACAACACGAGTTATACAGAACATGCTTATTACTCTGTGTTGTGTTTGTTTCCTTTTACTCTACAGTGGTTCTCAATCCTGGTCCTATGCTCTGCAGTAGTTATAACCCTATGGCACCTGTCAAAATGATTGATGACTTCCGGTCCCGCCCCCAGATAAGACATCTGGTCACCGCCCTTCCGGTTTAGCTTTGACCTGTCCCGCCCTTTCTGCCGTGTATTGATATGGATATGGATTGGCCCTATCGACCGTTCGATCATGCGTTTTGACAGTTTTATCTACCGCATGTTGTTTTTATCTACCGGTGTCTTTCCGGCATTTGTTGTTATGGTTTGCCCTATTGTCCTAGCTAGTCGTAGATCATGTGGTTTTGACAGAAAGTTTTTGACCCTATTTGACCCTTTTTATCCGTAGATCATGTGGTTTTGACAGAAAGTTTGAAGACTGTGTCACACAAGCATTGTCTCTTGTGCACACAAGCTGGGTGTATTTTCTGTGTTTGTGATAGACATCTGTTTTGACAGAAAGTTTGAATTTGTTGTCCAGTTCAGTTATGTGTTTGTGTGTGTGTGTGTGTGTGTGTGTATGTGTGTCTGGCTATATGGCATCACAAGTGCTGTTAGGAAATGTGTCAGCATCTGATATGATCCCTCCACATTCCTGAGGTAGCAGCAAAAGTGAGAAAAAAGAGAGTTGGTCCCTAATCATGTTTTATATTTCACACAAATGATATACAATAATATCTTAGCAAAAAATCTACTGAAACCATTTAATTCAGTTTTAGAGAAACAAAAGAATAAAATGAATAAGGATTTTACTAAATACTAAAACCTATCACAAAAAAAAAAGAGTTGAAAACATACTGTTCTTTAAAAAGTATAAATGAAAAGATTATAAAATAATTTAACCAAGGTTGAAAACATACCGTTCTTTTAAAGTATAAATGAAAAGATTATAAAATAATATAACATAAATGTCAGTGTTTCTCTCTCTCTCCTCCTAGGTTTATTCAGCGATCAGAATGAGACAATAGGGCTAAATTTATTTCAAAGTTTAAATTATATCTTTATAAAATGTTGTTTTTTTTATTTATTTTTTTTTAATTAAATTTAATACATTTATTAAAAGTCGTAATAATGTTTTTAAATTCAATACATTATTAAAAGTTGTAAAACAAAAACACTGTTTTTTCTGAATGCCTCTCCAGCCAGAGTAGTGTGCCTGTGTGTGTGTGTCTGTGTGTGTCTGTGTGTGTGTGTGTGTGTGTGTGTGTGCGTCCTCTGACATGACCCCCTCCACATTCCTGAGGTAACAGTGAAAGTGAGAAAAAGAGAGTTACCCTAATCATGTTTTATATTTCACACAAATAATATGCAATAATATCTTACTAAAAATCTACTGAAACCATTTAATTCAGTTTTAGATAAACAAAAGAATAAAAAAATCATATTACATAAACATTCCGTTCTTTAGGCCTATAAGTGTATAAAATAAAATAGCTATCTTGCTAATTTAACTAAAGTTGAAAACCATTCAATTCTTTATAAAAGTATATAATTAAACGCTTATAAAATAAATATCTTATTGATCCAATTGTTTTTGATAAACAAAAGAATAAAAATCATATTACATAAAAAAGGGTATACATTAAAATGGTTATCTTGCTAATTTAACTAAAGTTGAAAAACATTCTGTTCTTTAAAAGTATATAAAAAAAAATAAAAATAAAAATCTACTGAAATTTCAGTTTTAGATAAAAATAAAATTCATCTAAGTCTGCTGACTGAAGATTTCATGAAGCACCAGACAAATGGTATGTTTGTGTGTGTGTGTGTGTGTGTGTGTGTGTGTGCGTACGTGTGTCTGTGACAGGTTCCGGTAAATTAGCGTGCCGTCATCTTTCTGAATTTATTTCAAAACATAATCGTAAAAGTTTAAATATGATCTTTTAAAATTAAAAGACTGTTTAAATAAAATCTTTAAAGTTTGAATACATTCATATCTTCTATTTATCTTTTAGAAGATTACTGTAATGATTTTGTTTAATGGTGACCTAAAGTATAATTGTTATTAAACAATGTCTGTCTGTTCAAAAACTTTAGATTGTAGAAAAACTGTACTTTTTAGTCGTTTTAAATCTCATTTATATGAAAAGATTCAATCAGCATTTTTTTGTCCATGCGGGGTTTAAATTTTTATGGTGGGGGCTTTCCATAGCTATAATGAATTTTGTACCGTACACCTAAACACAGAAAACTACATTTGTACATTTTCAAAATGAAATAAATAAATAAATAAATCATTTAATATCATTTTGTGCACACACACGGTTCTAAAAAATAAACTAATCTCTATTTTAAATTAAATTATTATTAATAACATATGTTACTAAAATGTAAACAAAGTTTTAGCTAAATAAATATATAAACAAAAACACCTTACAGCCCCAGATCCTTCAGAGATAAACCACAGTGTGATCTGAAGCTTCAGGAAACAGGGTATCAGACCAGATGAGTCTCGGGGGACAATGTCACAGTAAATCTAGTCTGCTAACGCCTTTTACAGAGTACATCCAGAGTTTATACTAAATTCATTTAAAAGCATAATCATACAAGTTTAAATAAGGTATTTTAAAATTAAAAGAAATCTTTAAAGTTTTATTAAAATCATATCTTCTATTTATTTTCTTAGAAGATTACTGTAATGATTTTATTTAACGGTAACCTAAAGTAGAATTTTTACTAAACAGCGTTTAGTTGTTGATTGTTGAAAAACTGTGCTTGGGCATCTTAGATCTTTTGTCCATACAACATGTTGTCATAGTTTGTCACAATGTTTTGTTGTTGTGTTGTTTTTAAGAAATCCGAGGACTCCACATTGCTCTTATTTAGACTAAGTTGTATCATCTGCAAAATCACTGACGCGGCATAAGTAAAGTTGGTCTTGAGCGAATATTTAATTTTATCAGTCATAATTCAAAGTATAAGTATACGATCGTATAAGATCATTTTAACTTGTATTCCCCGAACTATCCTTAATCAGTGTGGAATCACACAGGGTGAAACCCTTTACTGAGAATATACTATCGGTTATCTACTCAAAATATATGTAGAAGTGTAAAATCGGTGTTTAAAATCTGTCTGCTGGCCGCATGAATAGACTTTGGGGAGAGCTGATGATACTATCTATAGCAGGAAGCATGCCCTTTGACCTCCTCGATTGTGGAGGCTTGTTGTTTTGTTTTTTTTGTTTTTTTTTGTTAAAGACCCAACTACAAGTTAGTTCTCCCAAAAGAATTTCTCCCATCTAGTGGTTCTCCCATCTACTCGCTTTTTCAAATGCGTGTTGCAACTGCGGTAGCCGTAATGTGTCAAGAAGCTATGACAACATGGCTTCCAATAGCGCTTCATTGAGTTTAACGATACATGTTTTTGTACTGTTATGGCAGCTATATAATGATTTACACAACCAAGCAATGAAAAAAGCTTGTAATTTAGACCATACCTTTGACTTGCCTGTCGAGAAGAAATCAGGCAACTTCCCTTTCAAAGTCTTTCTCCTTCATTAGATCTTTCCACATGGGGAAAAGCTATCCTGATATTTATTTACATACCGATAAATTAAATGTTAGCTTTTAGGCGATGAGGATTCCTTCTCCCGTGGCTCGGCATAAGTATGATCCTGCATTATAATGTACTGTGCAGTGCAGCCTTTCAAATTTGCCGGGGCAGTATCATTGCCTCCCATATGGTCTAGCGGTTAGGATTCCTGGCTTTCATCCAGGCTGCCCGGGTTCGACTCCCGGTATGGAAAGACAATTTTTTTTACATTGTCAACAAAATTCAAGTTATTCAATAATCATTTTTAGTTATCCATAGTCTTAGAGGCCTACAAGTCTTAGAGGCCTACACGAACTGCAGAAACAAGCAGAAGATATGTAAAAACTCATAAATGCTGTTTCAGTACTGAATCATTTTCACAAATACAATTACATAGAATTCAGAAAATTTCACTATGGAATATTTACTTTATCTATCATAATTTCAATTTAGTACATCATCATTTAAACTTTTCATCTCATAATTATGACGCATAGTCATAATTGTAATTTCAACTTTTTGTTATAATTATTACTTAATTCAGAATTACAATTTTTGTCAATTACACCTTTTTAATGTAATACTTAAAACGTTTTTAAGGCATAATTTGGTTGTTGACTATAGTAGTGTTGATGATGAAACGTGTTGAGTTAGGCTAGCGCTTTTTGTCCCTCTCTGGTATTATAGTGTTTCAAGATGGCGGAACGACACGGAAGCCTCCTTGGACTTACCCGCCCCATGTAAATAAAGATAAGAAATGTTTCGCTTACGAGGATAAGTCAGATCATTGGCAGAGGTCATTTTACACCCATGAGGACATATTTTATGAATACAGACAATGATTTTAGCTAATAAAATACAATTTTTTCAACGAGCGAATCTACACATGAGAGGCCTTCAGAAGTCATAACTCCAGGGGTCAACGGCTTAGGCCCATTGGTTTCGGTATTTGTAAAAATCAAATACTGTATTACACTTTTCAAAGTTACAATAAAAAGACCTGTTGTGTTCTGACACAAGGCCATTAACTTGTTTTTATAAATGTATTTTGCTTATTTCTACAAATATCGACCTGAAAAATGAAAATCAGAAAAAACATTGTTTTAAAATACAACTAAACCATGATAATGTTTAGTTTAGATGTTGATGACTAAGCTTCTGGCATATAGTGCAACCACGCAACAAGAAATCTAATATTGGTGTAATCTTTGCGAGGTCTCACTCACGACACACAACTTTGTAAATAAATAAAATAAAATATTATGGAAGTCGTTGTACTGTAATTTAACCATATTTTATTTATTAATATTATGGCTTCATGTTGATTTAAAGTTTTTAATTGTTATTAACAAATACCTTTTAACATCCGTGGCTGTGTTGAAAAAATCGATTCACCGATTCTGAATCGATTTTCATATTAATTTCTAAAGATCGATCCGTAACTCAGAGGATCGATTTTCCCCGTGAACTTTAACTTGCCGCGTCATTAAATACACGCATGAGCGCGAGGTGGAAGGACATTAAAACAACGTCAGTAACGTTAAGCAAGCGGTTGCTTTGAAAACTCCAGAAACGCTCAAAGCTGCGATCTGGCACCATTTCGGGTTCAGAAGCAATGCAGAGAACGAGCTTGACAAAAGCAAAGGTTTTGTAAGTTCAAATTTTATTTACATTCTGTGTAATAGAGATGCGCGGTTGGCGGTTACAGCCGCGGACTCCGCGGATAAACCATGGATCGGGCGGATGACGTGACGAAAAATTATATTTTAATTAAATTCGGACGGGTGGCGGGCGGTTAACCAATCAAATGAAAAATATATGCATACATTAAGCGGATGGCGGGCGGGTGCGGTTTTGAAAATTGGTCAAAAACGTTGGTGCGGATGGATGGCGGACGGATGATGAGTTTTGTGATGCGGTTGAAATAATAGCCCATCGCGCATCTCTACTGTGTAATGTTGTCTGTTTACTGTGAAGCCAGTAACCAACAATCTGTTTACATTTGCACTGGCTTAGAACAAATGTGTTCTAAATGTTGATCATTAAAATAAAAAATAAAGGTGCATTTGCATCTGAACTGTAGGAGCTTTTTGGAAAATTCTTAATGTCATTTTTAATAATACATCAGGTTCGCGTCTAAATAATCGGTCTACTGCTGCTGATATACCTCTGAGTCCTCTGTCGTCTACACCAGTGCAAGTTTGTGAAAGCAGTTGTATCAACACTCTGGAAGGGGGATTGTTCTTTACAACCACCAATACTCCATTAATTTGCAGTTGAATGTCTATAATAATAGTATCAATATGTTGCATAACTACAGTCCTGTAATTCAGGTAACAGCTGGAAAAAAATGCTTTTTTCAAAAACCATTATCTAAATCAGGGGTTTTCAAACTTTTTGTGTGTGTGGACCACTATTTGTATTTAAGAATTTTCGCGGACCACCTCATAATACACATAATAAAATATGTCTACACAGAGTCCTACCTGAATTAATCTGCACCTCTAAATAGGCGTACTAGCACTAAAACTATAACTGGTCATCACATCAGTACAACAGGCTTGTTAAAAGAAAGTTTACTGCACACAACGGCTGCCACATATTTAATTTATTTATTTACTCAAGCGCCCGATCGATGGCAATCAGGGCATAATCAGGTTAATTTGAACAACAGGCTTGAAATCTATACAGTAATAAGAACACTGGAATATAGTCAACATTTCAAATCCTTTGGCAATTTTAGGGGATTATTAATCTTCAGAGTTTTACAAGTCCTCAAAAAGTACAGGCTTGAGTTTGTCCACTTAACAGCACATCTGCAAAACATTTCAGAAACGCGAGATCAAGAAACTAACTGGAAATTAAAATAATAACAGGCCTTATTCATTCCATTTATAAACATTTGGTTTCATAAACTAGATGCCTAACTGTGCGTTCACAGTTATAGCGCGTCAAATTCAAAAAGGGATTATGTGAAATTCGCGCCTGCCGCGTCTAGTGATACGCTTGACCACTTTGTATCAATTCGCGCGTCAAGAGCGAAATTGACGCGCGTAAAAACTAAAGTTTGAAGCGAAATTTCGTCCGGTGTGAACGCACCATTAAAGGCGATGCGTGTGATGTGATAATGAGAACATAATAATTTGCCTCTGCCCTTTTATCTTCAGAGAACCTGTTGCTATCCACCGAACCAATGTTGTGGTTCTAACGGCACTGAACTTGAATGTCACGGCCGAACACCACTAGGCTATTTTAGTAATCACACAATAACTTGACTATTTAATTAAAATGTTATATCAATATAGGCCTACATATTCTTTTTACTTTTCTTTTTTTATGGGAATTTCCTGGTAAAATGAAGGTAAAAAAAAATATTATTTTATATTTTATTTTGCCTTTCCACGGACCACCTGCAGTACCCTCACGGACCACAGTTTGGGAATGGCTGATCTAAATCTCGAAGATCGGATCGGATCGGATCGAATCGAATAATGATAATCGATTCAAGATCTTGAGAATCGGAATCGAATCGATTCTTGAAATTTGAATCGAAACCCAGCCCTAAACATCCGGCACAAAATGAAAGAGATGTATTATTTGAAAAAAAAATTTAAAAAATGGAATGTTCACAATCACTATGTGTCAAAAACAGTATGTGTGTAAATAGTTGTGCAAAGTTCCACACCCTATGGACTAACACATAAATAAATATATATAACATACACAAAACATTTCTTAACTAAGCAACTGTTTCTTAAATTATCAGACACTCACCGCACTGATGTTAACATCACCATATATTGTGTTTTCTACCATGATTGTAGTAACTATTGTACCACCATTCTTCTGGGCAACTGTTAAGTTAAGCTGATTAGGGTTCTGAATTAATGGCTGTCCGAATGTTGTAGAAATATTATGCTGTCGTCGTTGTGGAAGGTTGTTAGGCTGTTGATTTGTCATGTTTCCAGAATGTGTTTGAATGCACAGCGTTTGAACGTCACCATCTGTTAAAAAATGAACAATTAAATACACAACCAAAAACCATGTAAACATTATAGTAAAGCTTATTGAAGATTGAGAAACATATTGACTACTAACAAAGTAAATTATACATCTTTTCCTACGTTTGATATTCTTTTTTCTGATTTTTTTCACTATGGACTTGATCCTTTTTAATGCTGTTTTCTCTCCATATTTATTCTGTAGTTCCTCTACTGTGTCTTCCAACCTCTCTGTTGTTCTTCTCCTGCTGTGTTAACCAAAGACAAACAGTTAGAAGAATAAAATGTATGTACAATAGCAAAAATAAAAGTTGGTCATTAGTTGTTAGGGTTAGATACACCTGTAGACACATTCACACACCCGTTCGCCTGTTTTCATCTAGCATACACCAGAGTTCAAACATTCACTTTTTCAAAGGGTCGAATGATTACGCGGTCAAAATTTCTCTTTTTAACATGAGAGTTAAAAAATGTACACGAGTCACGACGCATTGCATTATGCACCTGACCTGCCGGCTGATGAAGTATTTATTACATCAAGAAAACATGAATACAACACACTGCACTTGGATGAATACATTTATTAGATTTATTTAATAATATTACCAGTTCCATATTATCTTTATATAAGACATATAAAGACATCTTAAAAATAAGACAAAAAATGATTATTTTTTAAATTTGACTGCATTCTTTACTTTTTGATTTATGAATTATAACAGACTGATGGGAAAAACATTATTTTGCAGTTACTTTTTTAAAATTTGTTTTATTATTCAACTATCTCTTTCTTTTTGTTAGATTTTATTAGTTGTAATTTTATATATAAACATTTAACTTTTAAAATAAAGGTTTTACAACAACATCACCATCTTCCGCTATATTTGGGCCTCCATGCTCATCTATTTACAGTATATGATATTGGTGAAGGGGGCCAGCATGAATATATATTTTTAGGGGGCCCCCGAATTCTCTACGGCCCCGTTCACATCGCATCGTAAGAGCATAATATCACCTGCTCAAGTACGTCTTGACGAGTTTCTTCTGTATTAAACAGCGAATCTTCTCAGTCAGATCGTCGCAAGATCTCAGGAATCCTCTCACACTGCTTGTGTTCACGAGCTCCATCGCTGCACTTTTGTGCGGCTGTGTGTGACTCTTAACGATTCAAACTACCATAAAGCGCACCAAAACAGCAGCGCGGAGATGTGACGTCATGTGTCGAGCGGGCGCTCGTAAAAAGCACATCTTTGCATTTCTTCTGAAACAACAATTTTTAACATCACTATCGCAACATTTATCGTATTGCCGGCTGGGATTGTAATGTTTTGTATGCCGTTTACTTTACTCTCACCCCGGATATCTGTTTCCTGCAGTTAGCTGTAATGTTAGTGAACTCTAGGTCTTCTCTTTGTTCATATACGACAGTATTCGCATGAATTGGCTTGATTTGATAAAATTATGTTTTAAACCATCATCTTCACTTGATACATTTACATTATACCGTCCTAGTTTTTAAATAGCGCTAAAATGTATATTTTAACCCTTTATGCGGATATGCCGCACAAGGTTCTCTGTTCTCTGGTTCTGTGTTTTTAAAAATAAAGACAAGGATACCTCTTTCTATAAGCGACCCTTAAAATCTGTGCATACAACAAAACACGTGTAGGTGTACGATGATTTATCAGCAAATTACTTTTGTTTGAAGAAAAACTTAAATCAGCTGGTGCTTGATAACTATTGAAGTTATGATGCGATATTTATCACGTTTTAATTTTAACTCAATACTCTATGAACTTTAACATCTTGTTGGTCAAATTAACTTAAAGCCTGCGCATCCTAGCTACTTTCTAAATGTGTGTAACAGAACTTATGGTGAACAATTTAGCCATATGTTTTAAACGTGTAATGTTTAAACAAATTTTGTTACTGGACTGAGTGAAAATAATAAACTTCTTCTCCTTTGTTTTTATTATTTATTAAGTTAAATGCAAACGATAGGAAAACTTTAGGATAGGAAAGTACGGACAGCGCCTTTGACCAATCCTCTACATATGGGGCACTTGTGCAGAGAAGGTGCACATTCTTTGCACACAACTAGGTGACCACAGGGGATGAAGACAATGTTCACTTCCTTATCCATGCAAACTTTGCATGTGCGCTCCTCTTGACGTCTTTTTAACTGTTCCTCCATAGGCAAGTCTGAAAGATCTTGACTAGGGGATGCAGCTTCATTTGTCTGGGGCGTCGGGCCACACTCAAATTCCATCTCTAAAGCAGACTTCACCACAGGATTGTTCTCTTGTTCTCTCACAAATTCTCTTGAGTCGCTGTCTCCATTAGTCAATAGCTGCTCAAATAGTCTTGGCAATCTTGCTTGAATCTGATGAACAAACTCTTGGCCCTTTTCTTGCAAGAGGTATTCACATCTTGGAAACCACTTGGCATGTTCTACCCATGGATCATCACCAGACTCCCAACATCCGAGTACACCATCGCAACAAAAGCACTCCACGTCAACATTACGACCAACATAGTAAAAACCAGCCTTAGCCAATTGTTCTGGTCGAACAGTTATTCTTGAGGGCCAGTAGACAAATGTGAGCAACCTTTCTTCACACCGTTGCATTGCCGATACATTGAAAGGGCTAGATAAAGGTACATTATCTGCACAGTCACCTCGAACGAAACGGCAGTTGGGGTAATGCCTCTGGTGTTCTGATACTGCACGATCTCCCGGTTCCCAGTTGCTAAGCTGGCCTCCACAACTGAAGCAAGCCACTCTGTCGCCCTGGCCAAGGTAGTAGAAACCAGCTTTGGCAAGCTCGGCCGGAGATAATGCAGCAGGAGTCCATTTCTTAAAGGTGTCAAGGCGTTCCTGTTCCCGACGCATGCCAAGATTGTGACAAGCCGGAGGGCGCTGGTGAGACATATCCTGGTGAGACATATCCATGTAACTCACCCGCTCCTCTGTTTGGCCTGAAACGGATGCCGTGGTGGTCGATGTTACGGGTGTGGACATATAGTCCAACATTTGCATTGCGAAGCGGGGAAAAGGCACTTTTGATGAAGGCTCTGGATGAAGACATAAAATTGTGACCACTCAAACCCTTCTCTCTGCCGGACATCCCATGACTAGTGTCTAGTCGTCCGAACACATAATCTTATTAAACTGATTAAATACCGTCTATGATGCAGGACCCGATGCTAAGAACAAAATCAAATTTTGTTCAACAACACAAAATGTCCTTTTTCTGTTCTGTACACAGCGGGCAATTTAGTTGTATCATTTGAAAAATCACCACACAATTTCAGGTATTCACATCTTGGAAATGGTTGCCGCCTCAGGAATACAAATATTTAAATATTTAATCTTTTAAATCGTGTAGTATTTTTTATTATTCTAAATATTATTATTTTTATGTATTCTATTTTAATGAGCTCAGACATTTTTTTAACCAGAAATTTTTATTTCAACATTATACTTTCATACATTGAAGTAGTGAAGAAATTTGAGTGAAAGACATTTACAGATGGTCTAACCAGAATAGAAAATCTCTGCAGGTGATCATGTCTTTCTCTAGGCTATAGTTGACCAGAATTTCAACTATTTCACCAACGTCTGTTTTTGCATTTTTTGACACCAGTGACACACAGAGATCCGTTACAAATGTCCATATAGCGAGTATCTCTATGACTCCGAATTCGTCACTACATGCACTCAACACATCCAGAACTTTTCTGAGGATCACGCCGATCGGCTCTTTGCCGTTAAAAAACATGGGCGTTACATCAGTCCATGACTTTATCAATCCTCTTACGACATCCATTTCATTTTTGAGATTTGTCACACGTTTGCTATTCTGCGCACAATTGTTTTTCATACCACACGCAGCGTCGATAATCCTGTGCATCAAGCCAACCATTTGGCCTCTAAAATGATCTTTAAACATACTGTCTAACATATCTCTTAAAGGGGTCATATAATGCCATTTTTGTACAAGCTAATATGATTCTTTAGGGTCTAAATTAAAAGTTTGTAATATACTTTAATTAAAAATTCTCATTAGTATTGTAAGAAAACACTAATTTTACCTGGTCAAAAACAGCTCTGTTTTCAGCACGCCGTTTCAGTGCATGTGTCTTTAAATGATAATGAGCTTTGCTCACCCCGCCCCTCTGTTCTGTGGGTACACCGTATCTAACACAATAACCACGTGTTATTCGTTATAAACGTGTGATTATGAATTATATTGAGAACGTCGTACATAGAAAACATGCAGTAATGTACCCTGAGTGTAAACCTTAGACGCATTCATTGTGAAGCCTGCAGCAAGGTTAGCAAATTTCGCAAAGATTAATATAAATACTAATATAAAGGTTAATAAAACATTACACTCACATCTTCTGGAGGTTCAGCAGTAACACGTTGGTACCGATCCGTTTTTTCTCGTTTGTAAAGCTGTCTGGTGTGAAATGATTCGCGTAAACATGAAAGCATGGACGATCGTGGGGAATCCCCGTGAGGGAATCCCCGCGTCAATCCTTTGGGCATATCGCTTCAAAAACAAAACTCAGCCACTGCATCTTCAACGGCTCAGATTTAGGAACATCCAAATGACTGCTGTGTTCCTTATTACATCTAAGAACAGAACACCACAATCGCTTAGACGCCATTCTACTCCAGCATATCAACAATGGCGGACTACTATGACGACGGCTGTCACAGCTTGCTCAGGGCGGGTCTTGTGTTGAAACACGGCTGTCAATCACAATCGCGGGAGGGGCGTACGATCTTATGACGTCACAATATCGAACGGCTTGATTTCATAGATGGTCAAACATATATGGAGATTAAAACAAAACCACTGGATGGATTTTAATCATGATAGGATGGTTGTGTACAGGCACTGCCAACAGACATTTCAGTGCAATCAACTTGTAAAAGTGCATGTACCATTATATGACCCCTTTAAACGACAGTCTTTGCCCGTGGCGCACTCACACGCCGGATGATACTTGTTCCCCACATCGCCAGAACTGGACGGGGAGTCGCTCTCCATCAGGTTTTGCGTCGCCATTTTTCAACTTTTCGAATTTTTTTCAAATTTTCCTGGAATGTTCCTGGAATCTCCTGAGTCCTTGCGGGACAATTATCCAAGCCTTGTGTTTTTGGGTCGGAAGTTTGCGTCAGGTTCTGGCAATCAGGACTTTCAACTTTTGTTGCAGTAGCACAGCAGTCCGCGGCTAGTAGAGCTAGAGTAGAGCTAGAGCGTGCGATGTCCTGAAATATTTATCAGGACAACAGCTCAGCCCACCCTGTTGTGTAGGATGCACGGGGGCTGTCATCAGGAAAGCCGTAAATAACTATGTAAATTAAAGCCACATTGCATCAGAAGTAGCGTCATGGAAAAGTTATGCATATGCCGCCAGAGAGAAGTTTATTATTTTCACTCAGTCCAGTAACAAAATTTGTTTAAACATTACACGTTTAAAACATATGGCTAAATTGTTCACCATAAGTTCTGTTACACACATTTAGAAAGTAGCTAGGATGCGCAGGCTTTAAGTTAATTTGACCAACAAGATGTTAAAGTTCATAGAGTATTGAGTTAAAATTAAAACGTGATAAATATCGCATCATAACTTCAATAGTTATCAAGCACCAGCTGATTTAAGTTTTTCTTCAAACAAAAGTAATTTGCTGATAAATCATCGTACACCTACACGTGTTTTGTTGTATGCACAGATTTTAAGGGTCGCTTATAGAAAGAGGTATCCTTGTCTTTATTTTTAAAAACACAGAACCAGAGAACAGAGAACCTTGTGCGGCATATCCGCATAAAGGGTTAAAATATACATTTTAGCGCTATTTAAAAACTAGGACGGTATAATGTAAATGTCTCAAGTGAAGATGATGGTTTAAAACATAATTTTATCAAATCAAGCCAATTCATGCGAATACTGTCGTATATGAACAAAGAGAAGACCTAGAGTTCACTAACATTACAGCTAACTGCAGGAAACAGATATCCGGGGTGAGTGTAAAGAAAACGGCATACAAAACATTACAATCCCAGCCGGCAGTACGATAAGTGTTGCGATAGTGATGTTAAAAATTGTTGTTTCAGAAGAAATGCAAAGATGTGCTTTTTACGAGCGCCCGCTCGACACATGACGTCACATCTCCGCGCTGCTGTTTTGGTGCGCTTTATGGTAGTTTGAATCGTTAAGAGTCACACACAGCCGCACAAAAGTGCAGCGATGGAGCTCGTGAACACAAGCAGTGTGAGAGGATTCCTGAGATCTTGCGACGATCTGACTGAGAAGATTCGCTGTTTAATACAGAAGAAACTCGTCAAGACGTACTTGAGCAGGTGATATTATGCGCTTACGATGCAATGTGAACGGGGCCGTAGAGAATTCGGGGGCCCCCTAAAAATATATATTCATGCTGGCCCCCTTCACCAATATCATATACTGTAAATAGATGAGCATGGAGGCCCAAATATAGCGGAAGATGGTGATGTTGTTGTAAAACCTTTATTTTAAAAGTTAAATGTTTATATATAAAATTACAACTAATAAAATCTAACAAAAAGAAAGAGATAGTTGAATAATAAAACAAATTTTAAAAAAGTAACTGCAAAATAATGTTTTTCCCATCAGTCTGTTATAATTCATAAATCAAAAAGTAAAGAATGCAGTCAAATTTAAAAAATAATCATTTTTTGTCTTATTTTTAAGATGTCTTTATATGTCTTATATAAAGATAATATGGAACTGGTAATATTATTAAATAAATCTAATAAATGTATTCATCCAAGTGCAGTGTGTTGTATTCATGTTTTCTTGATGTAATAAATACTTCATCAGCCGGCAGGTCAGGTGCATAATGCAATGCGTCGTGACTCGTGTACATTTTTTAACTCTCATGTTAAAAAGAGAAATTTTGACCGCGTAATCATTCGACCCTTTGAAAAAGTGAATGTTTGAACTCTGGTGTATGCTAGATGAAAACAGGCGAACGGGTGTGTGAATGTGTCTACAGGTGTATCTAACCCTAACAACTAATGACCAACTTTTATTTTTGCTATTGTACATACATTTTATTCTTCTAACTGTTTGTCTTTGGTTAACACTAGTGGTCGACCGATATGGGATTTTTAATGGCTGATGCCGATGCCGATATTGAGAAAGTAATCTGGCCGATTGGCCGATATGAGGCCGATACAATACATGTGAATACAGTAAATGAGAGACATAAAGAATATTGGTGAAACTAAATGAACATTTATTGTACATACTATTTATGCAAAATTCTTTTTGCAATAAAAAATATTTACTAAGAAATTAAAATGTAAACAAAAAGGTAAGGTAACACTTCAATAAATAAAGTTTTAGTGCAACTTCTTGTCTGCTTTCATATTTACAGTCATTTTTTCAGTCACATAAATAATTACTGCTGCTTACTGCAGGTTACAAATAACATTTATCATTAATGAACCAATCTAAACAATATTCATAAATTAATGACAAAATAGTATGTGAAATTACATATATTTTATGTACAACATAGTTAAATATAAATCTCACATAGTTTATTTACACTATTTACTTTAAAATAGTTTAAATAGTTCAACCTTTTTTTAAGGTTGTTTTACTTCAAGTATATTTAAATAATAATGATTTATGTGTTTAGTTTTGCTTGTTTGTTTCTTTAAAACGTTGCAAGCCGTCACATGTATTTGCATGACATACATGAACATATGAAAATGTATACTACACACGATATTACGCCAATCATGGATAAATACAGTAGATAGTGAATAACATTTTCAAGGATTTATTTTCAAACGTAATATTATTACATAGTGTTCTCCTCTCATCCACCTCACGCGACCAACTGATCTGTAATGCACGCGACCCAGCTTTTCCGTGCACGCGAGTCCGTTGGAAAACAGCGTCTAGTTTAAATGTAACCCGAGAACAACGCGCGTATCTGAGGGACAGCCAGTTACAGGATTTTTGACTGTTTGTGAGGTAAAATGTTTTCAGTTTTGTTTGAATTTGTTTATATCACATCTGTGACCCCCACTGGAGCTACCACTGGGCTGCGGATCTGACATATCACGGTACTGTTTGAACAGACTCTGCTGCACGCCGGAGTGTTTTTGTGTGTAACACAATGTAGCGTCAGATTAGAAAGCGAATGCGAATGGTCATTTACTGTATCTGTCAGATGTCTGTTTCACTTCTGAGTGGCTTGTCTTACGGTGCTGGGCGGAGCAGAGCGAGTGTATTCAGTTCATTCACGCTCGCTCTGTCCGCGTCAGTGGAAAAAAGCGCTAATGCACAGTCACAAACTGTTTTGAAATATATCGGCCAAACGGAAAGATTTATCGGCCGATGCCGATATCTAAAAAATTCCAAATATCGGCCGATATATCGGCCTCGGCGATATATCGGTCGACCACTAGTTAACACAGCAGGAGAAGAACAACAGAGAGGTTGGAAGACACAGTAGAGGAACTACAGAATAAATATGGAGAGAAAACAGCATTAAAAAGGATCAAGTCCATAGTGAAAAAAATCAGAAAAAAGAATATCAAACGTAGGAAAAGATGTATAATTTACTTTGTTAGTAGTCAATATGTTTCTCAATCTTCAATAAGCTTTACTATAATGTTTACATGGTTTTTGGTTGTGTATTTAATTGTTCATTTTTTAACAGATGGTGACGTTCAAACGCTGTGCATTCAAACACATTCTGGAAACATGACAAATCAACAGCCTAACAACCTTCCACAACGACGACAGCATAATATTTCTACAACATTCGGACAGCCATTAATTCAGAACCCTAATCAGCTTAACTTAACAGTTGCCCAGAAGAATGGTGGTACAATAGTTACTACAATCATGGTAGAAAACACAATATATGGTGATGTTAACATCAGTGCGGTGAGTGTCTGATAATTTAAGAAACAGTTGCTTAGTTAAGAAATGTTTTGTGTATGTTATATATATTTATTTATGTGTTAGTCCATAGGGTGTGGAACTTTGCACAACTATTTACACACATACTGTTTTTGACACATAGTGATTGTGAACATTCCATTTTTTTAAATTTTTTTTCAAATAATACATCTCTTTCATTTTGTGCCGGATGTTTAGGGCTGGGTTTCGATTCAAATTTCAAGAATCGATTCGATTCCGATTCTCAAGATCTTGAATCGATTATCATTATTCGATTCGATCCGATCCGATCCGATCTTCGAGATTTAGATCAGCCATTCCCAAACTGTGGTCCGTGAGGGTACTGCAGGTGGTCCGTGGAAAGGCAAAATAAAATATAAAATAATATTTTTTTTACCTTCATTTTACCAGGAAATTCCCATAAAAAAAGAAAAGTAAAAAGAATATGTAGGCCTATATTGATATAACATTTTAATTAAATAGTCAAGTTATTGTGTGATTACTAAAATAGCCTAGTGGTGTTCGGCCGTGACATTCAAGTTCAGTGCCGTTAGAACCACAACATTGGTTCGGTGGATAGCAACAGGTTCTCTGAAGATAAAAGGGCAGAGGCAAATTATTATGTTCTCATTATCACATCACACGCATCGCCTTTAATGGTGCGTTCACACCGGACGAAATTTCGCTTCAAACTTTAGTTTTTACGCGCGTCAATTTCGCTCTTGACGCGCGAATTGATACAAAGTGGTCAAGCGTATCACTAGACGCGGCAGGCGCGAATTTCACATAATCCCTTTTTGAATTTGACGCGCTATAACTGTGAACGCACAGTTAGGCATCTAGTTTATGAAACCAAATGTTTATAAATGGAATGAATAAGGCCTGTTATTATTTTAATTTCCAGTTAGTTTCTTGATCTCGCGTTTCTGAAATGTTTTGCAGATGTGCTGTTAAGTGGACAAACTCAAGCCTGTACTTTTTGAGGACTTGTAAAACTCTGAAGATTAATAATCCCCTAAAATTGCCAAAGGATTTGAAATGTTGACTATATTCCAGTGTTCTTATTACTGTATAGATTTCAAGCCTGTTGTTCAAATTAACCTGATTATGCCCTGATTGCCATCGATCGGGCGCTTGAGTAAATAAATAAATTAAATATGTGGCAGCCGTTGTGTGCAGTAAACTTTCTTTTAACAAGCCTGTTGTACTGATGTGATGACCAGTTATAGTTTTAGTGCTAGTACGCCTATTTAGAGGTGCAGATTAATTCAGGTAGGACTCTGTGTAGACATATTTTATTATGTGTATTATGAGGTGGTCCGCGAAAATTCTTAAATACAAATAGTGGTCCACACACACAAAAAGTTTGAAAACCCCTGATTTAGATAATGGTTTTTGAAAAAAGCATTTTTTTCCAGCTGTTACCTGAATTACAGGACTGTAGTTATGCAACATATTGATACTATTATTATAGACATTCAACTGCAAATTAATGGAGTATTGGTGGTTGTAAAGAACAATCCCCCTTCCAGAGTGTTGATACAACTGCTTTCACAAACTTGCACTGGTGTAGACGACAGAGGACTCAGAGGTATATCAGCAGCAGTAGACCGATTATTTAGACGCGAACCTGATGTATTATTAAAAATGACATTAAGAATTTTCCAAAAAGCTCCTACAGTTCAGATGCAAATGCACCTTTATTTTTTATTTTAATGATCAACATTTAGAACACATTTGTTCTAAGCCAGTGCAAATGTAAACAGATTGTTGGTTACTGGCTTCACAGTAAACAGACAACATTACACAGTAGAGATGCGCGATGGGCTATTATTTCAACCGCATCACAAAACTCATCATCCGTCCGCCATCCATCCGCACCAACGTTTTTGACCAATTTTCAAAACCGCACCCGCCCGCCATCCGCTTAATGTATGCATATATTTTTCATTTGATTGGTTAACCGCCCGCCACCCGTCCGAATTTAATTAAAATATAATTTTTCGTCACGTCATCCGCCCGATCCATGGTTTATCCGCGGAGTCCGCGGCTGTAACCGCCAACCGCGCATCTCTATTACACAGAATGTAAATAAAATTTGAACTTACAAAACCTTTGCTTTTGTCAAGCTCGTTCTCTGCATTGCTTCTGAACCCGAAATGGTGCCAGATCGCAGCTTTGAGCGTTTCTGGAGTTTTCAAAGCAACCGCTTGCTTAACGTTACTGACGTTGTTTTAATGTCCTTCCACCTCGCGCTCATGCGTGTATTTAATGACGCGGCAAGTTAAAGTTCACGGGGAAAATCGATCCTCTGAGTTACGGATCGATCTTTAGAAATTAATATGAAAATCGATTCAGAATCGGTGAATCGATTTTTTCAACACAGCCCTACGGATGTTAAAAGGTATTTGTTAATAACAATTAAAAACTTTAAATCAACATGAAGCCATAATATTAATAAATAAAATATGGTTAAATTACAGTACAACGACTTCCATAATATTTTATTTTATTTATTTACAAAGTTGTGTGTCGTGAGTGAGACCTCGCAAAGATTACACCAATATTAGATTTCTTGTTGCGTGGTTGCACTATATGCCAGAAGCTTAGTCATCAACATCTAAACTAAACATTATCATGGTTTAGTTGTATTTTAAAACAATGTTTTTTCTGATTTTCATTTTTCAGGTCGATATTTGTAGAAATAAGCAAAATACATTTATAAAAACAAGTTAATGGCCTTGTGTCAGAACACAACAGGTCTTTTTATTGTAACTTTGAAAAGTGTAATACAGTATTTGATTTTTACAAATACCGAAACCAATGGGCCTAAGCCGTTGACCCCTGGAGTTATGACTTCTGAAGGCCTCTCATGTGTAGATTCGCTCGTTGAAAAAATTGTATTTTATTAGCTAAAATCATTGTCTGTATTCATAAAATATGTCCTCATGGGTGTAAAATGACCTCTGCCAATGATCTGACTTATCCTCGTAAGCGAAACATTTCTTATCTTTATTTACATGGGGCGGGTAAGACCAAGGAGGCTTCCGTGTCGTTCCGCCATCTTGAAACACTATAATACCAGAGAGGGACAAAAAGCGCTAGCCTAACTCAACACGTTTCATCATCAACACTACTATAGTCAACAACCAAATTATGCCTTAAAAACGTTTTAAGTATTACATTAAAAAGGTGTAATTGACAAAAATTGTAATTCTGAATTAAGTAATAATTATAACAAAAAGTTGAAATTACAATTATGACTATGCGTCATAATTATGAGATGAAAAGTTTAAATGATGATGTACTAAATTGAAATTATGATAGATAAAGTAAATATTCCATAGTGAAATTTTCTGAATTCTATGTAATTGTATTTGTGAAAATGATTCAGTACTGAAACAGCATTTATGAGTTTTTACATATCTTCTGCTTGTTTCTGCAGTTCGTGTAGGCCTCTAAGACTTGTAGGCCTCTAAGACTATGGATAACTAAAAATGATTATTGAGTAACTTGAATTTTGTTGACAATGTAAAAAAAATTGTCTTTCCATACCGGGAGTCGAACCCGGGCAGCCTGGATGAAAGCCAGGAATCCTAACCGCTAGACCATATGGGAGGCAATGATACTGCCCCGGCAAATTTGAAAGGCTGCACTGCACAGTACATTATAATGCAGGATCATACTTATGCCGAGCCACGGGAGAAGGAATCCTCATCGCCTAAAAGCTAACATTTAATTTATCGGTATGTAAATAAATATCAGGATAGCTTTTCCCCATGTGGAAAGATCTAATGAAGGAGAAAGACTTTGAAAGGGAAGTTGCCTGATTTCTTCTCGACAGGCAAGTCAAAGGTATGGTCTAAATTACAAGCTTTTTTCATTGCTTGGTTGTGTAAATCATTATATAGCTGCCATAACAGTACAAAAACATGTATCGTTAAACTCAATGAAGCGCTATTGGAAGCCATGTTGTCATAGCTTCTTGACACATTACGGCTACCGCAGTTGCAACACGCATTTGAAAAAGCGAGTAGATGGGAGAACCACTAGATGGGAGAAATTCTTTTGGGAGAACTAACTTGTAGTTGGGTCTTTAACAAAAAAAAAACAAAAAAAAAAAACAACAAGCCTCCACAATCGAGGAGGTCAAAGGGCATGCTTCCTGCTATAGATAGTATCATCAGCTCTCCCCAAAGTCTATTCATGCGGCCAGCAGACAGATTTTAAACACCGATTTTACACTTCTACATATATTTTGAGTAGATAACCGATAGTATATTCTCAGTAAAGGGTTTCACCCTGTGTGATTCCACACTGATTAAGGATAGTTCGGGGAATACAAGTTAAAATGATCTTATACGATCGTATACTTATACTTTGAATTATGACTGATAAAATTAAATATTCGCTCAAGACCAACTTTACTTATGCCGCGTCAGTGATTTTGCAGATGATACAACTTAGTCTAAATAAGAGCAATGTGGAGTCCTCGGATTTCTTAAAAACAACACAACAACAAAACATTGTGACAAACTATGACAACATGTTGTATGGACAAAAGATCTAAGATGCCCAAGCACAGTTTTTCAACAATCAACAACTAAACGCTGTTTAGTAAAAATTCTACTTTAGGTTACCGTTAAATAAAATCATTACAGTAATCTTCTAAGAAAATAAATAGAAGATATGATTTTAATAAAACTTTAAAGATTTCTTTTAATTTTAAAATACCTTATTTAAACTTGTATGATTATGCTTTTAAATGAATTTAGTATAAACTCTGGATGTACTCTGTAAAAGGCGTTAGCAGACTAGATTTACTGTGACATTGTCCCCCGAGACTCATCTGGTCTGATACCCTGTTTCCTGAAGCTTCAGATCACACTGTGGTTTATCTCTGAAGGATCTGGGGCTGTAAGGTGTTTTTGTTTATATATTTATTTAGCTAAAACTTTGTTTACATTTTAGTAACATATGTTATTAATAATAATTTAATTTAAAATAGAGATTAGTTTATTTTTTAGAACCGTGTGTGTGCACAAAATGATATTAAATGATTTATTTATTTATTTATTTCATTTTGAAAATGTACAAATGTAGTTTTCTGTGTTTAGGTGTACGGTACAAAATTCATTATAGCTATGGAAAGCCCCCACCATAAAAATTTAAACCCCGCATGGACAAAAAAATGCTGATTGAATCTTTTCATATAAATGAGATTTAAAACGACTAAAAAGTACAGTTTTTCTACAATCTAAAGTTTTTGAACAGACAGACATTGTTTAATAACAATTATACTTTAGGTCACCATTAAACAAAATCATTACAGTAATCTTCTAAAAGATAAATAGAAGATATGAATGTATTCAAACTTTAAAGATTTTATTTAAACAGTCTTTTAATTTTAAAAGATCATATTTAAACTTTTACGATTATGTTTTGAAATAAATTCAGAAAGATGACGGCACGCTAATTTACCGGAACCTGTCACAGACACACGTACGCACACACACACACACACACACACACACACACACACACACAAACATACCATTTGTCTGGTGCTTCATGAAATCTTCAGTCAGCAGACTTAGATGAATTTTATTTTTATCTAAAACTGAAATTTCAGTAGATTTTTATTTTTATTTTTTTTATATACTTTTAAAGAACAGAATGTTTTTCAACTTTAGTTAAATTAGCAAGATAACCATTTTAATGTATACCCTTTTTTTATGTAATATGATTTTGATTCTTTTGTTTATCAAAAACAATTGGATCAATAAGATATTTATTTTATAAGCATTTAATTATATACTTTTATAAAGAACTGAATGGTTTTCAACTTTAGTTAAATTAGCAAGATAGCTATTTTATTTTATACACTTATAGGCCTAAAGAACGGAATGTTTATGTAATATGATTTTTTTATTCTTTTGTTTATCTAAAACTGAATTAAATGGTTTCAGTAGATTTTTAGTAAGATATTATTGCATATTATTTGTGTGAAATATAAAACATGATTAGGGTAACTCTCTTTTTCTCACTTTCACTGTTACCTCAGGAATGTGGAGGGGGTCATGTCAGAGGATGCACACACACACACACACACACACACACAGACACAGACACATAACTGAACCGGACAACAAATTCAAACTTTCTGTCAAAAAACAGATGTCTATCACAAACACAGAAAATACACCCAACTTGTGTGCACAAGAGATAATGGGTGTGTGACACAGTCTTCAAACTTTCTGTCAAAACCAAATGATCTATGACTAGCTAGGACAATAGGGCAAACCATAACAACAACATATGCCGGAAAGACACCGGTAGATAAAACTGTCAAAACTAGGGATGTCCCGATCAGGTTTTTTTGCCCTCGAGTCCGAGTCCGAGTCATTTGATTTTGAGTATCTGCCGATACCGAGTCCCGATCCGATACTTAATACATAAAAAAAGAATAAAGAAGAGCGAAAAAACAGATCCAAAAAAAAAAAACTGTTCCTTATTTTTTATTTAATTCACCTTATTTTAACATTCAACAACTCTGTTAACAAACAGAGCACTTCTGTGAGGTAGCTTGAACAATCAAGTAATACATAAATTCTTCACTTTTGGACTTTAGTGCAACAGTAAATATAAAAAAAGTCTAATATATAAACAAATAGCACCTCAACTTAAAATACCCGGCAGGCATGTAAACAAATAAAAAATAAAAGTGCTACAGTGTTTGCAAAGCCAGTAATGTGCTTTTAGGAACTACACTCCTAACTCTTACACCGGTTTCACACTGCACTGTTAGCAGAGCGTGCAGCGCGTATTTTTTTTCGCCGCCCATGTTAACAGATTAAACCAGGCTTTAGAGCATTCACACCGCACGCAGAGGCGGCGCGGCAGTGCGTAGTAGAGCAGAGCAGCAGTGCCGCGATCGTTTCGGCGCCGAGTCTATTTTTGCTGCGCCGCTTTTGCTGAATTAAAGTGACAATACATTGATCATGGCCAAAATACACCGCAGTTTTATCCAAAAAGTGCATTGATGATATCTATTGTGTTTTAAACAGTCAATCAAATGACCAACAGCAATTTAAAAAGAAAACAAATGTCCAAAAACAAACTTGTTGCCATAACAATAAAATAAAAGATGAAACAAAAGTTATATAAATGAAATTATTAATAAAATAAGCTTCTTGACAAGTCTTTTCTCTTAAATGTATTTGAAAACGAAAAAAAGCAATGCCAACTTATCCATTATGGAGTACTCTGTCTGTAGCCTACACAACCCGCGGTTCAGCCGCGCGTGACAAACGCTGTCAGTTTGAAAGCAAAACGCACGTGTCCTTCTCCTGCTCACCATACGCACTGCTCCTGCGCTGCTTACTAACGCGTGCAGTGTGAAACCGGCGTAACTCTGTGCAACCGCATAATGATGTGTTAAAAAATAATGAGAATATATATATCCGAGTCCTGATCGGGAGGTAACGTCCGATTCCGATCGAGTCTGAAAACACGTGATCGGGCCCGATTTCCGATCATGTGATCGGATCGGGACATCCCTAGTCAAAACACATGATCGAACGGTCGATAGGGCCAATCCATATCCATATCAATACACGGCAGAAAGGGCGGGACAGGTCAAAGCTAAACCGGAAGGGCGGTGACCAGATGTCTTATCTGGGGGCGGGACCGGAAGTCATCAATCATTTTGACAGGTGCCATAGGGTTATAACTACTCTCTGCACATTTTATATGTCTCCTTTATCTGAGAATATCTGTTGAAAAACAGAGACATTTCCCTTCGTTTGTGCCCCTGTTTACATGCAAATGGAGAATTTGCCTCTGAAAACGATTCTTTCTAAAAACTCGGGCCAGAGTGGAGATTTTGGAAAACTTAGTTTGCACGTTTGCATGTAAACTGAGAAAAACTGAGTTTTAGGCAGCCCGTCACAGTATGCGACAGAACTTGCACCTGCGTCAAAAGTGCGACCTATGTTTACATTTTCATTTGGCTATGGTGATCATGGATACATTCAGGGTAGCAGTCTCATTTATGTTGGTGCAAACCCTTTTCGTCTGTTTGAATTTGCAAATACAGCTGCTCTATTAGGCTATATCAGAGCCCGTCTACGGAGAGCCTTGGCACTTCCTATTAGCCCCATTGTATCGATCTTAGTTGCAGTTCCATTAGAATTCCACTGGAGGTGATCGCGGGCGAGTGCAGACTGAATGGGAGTCTATGGGGCTAGACGGCTAAATGTGTCTCTTTCACCCGATTGCCGTTGAGAAATCTCAGATTTTATTGTAGGTTTTGCAAGTTCAACATGGGTTATAGGTCGAAAGTTGAATGAACGAGTACTTATTTTTTTTCGATTTCTTACAGGTTGAGTTGTTGTTGCCCATAACACGCTAGCATTCTGCTAATGCATTTTAAAAGACTCTAAAAAATCTAACACCCAGCAATGTGTAATTTCATTGCATCTCCTTTCGAATACAACATTCAAATTACTAGACAAAAAATTATATCCTGAGAAAAGTGGATTTTGAGGGTGTAAGAAATGTATTTTCTTATCTTATCTCTGTCCATATAAAAGGCCCTGTGCTGTCCCATAGAAAGGCCTATGCTTGCACATTCTTTTATCTACATGTAATGCAAACATCTGTTTCATATTAAGAAGCACCCCAATGTAGAAAGGGGGAGAGAGATGTGTGTGTTTTCTATGCATTGTGTGTTGCAGAAGCCCTTCGGATCTAAAGGACCTAAAGGAAACTGTATCGGATATTGACCATTTATAGTTATGTTATACAACAGTATATATGATACCTATGATGTCATGTATGATTTTATTGGTTAAGATTGTGATACTCCCTATACATTTTCAGTATATATTCTTTGTTCAGAATACTGGGAGCTAAGCTTCATCTTTGAGCTTCCCAGGCTGGTCTTTCTTCTTTTCTTTTGTTTTATTCATTCACTACCTAAATAAAGGACGGAAAGAAAAAGGCACTTCGTGTTGGACCCTATTGTTTCAGCATTTCATGATTGCTCCTGTCTGAATCGCTGATCGATTGCTCCTGTCTGCCTCGCTGCCTGCTGTGAGTGTGTTTGTTTGCTTCGGTGCTGTAAGCTCCGTCTTAGCCTTATATTTCTTTGTTTTGAACCATCATTTTACTACCATTTCTAGTTGTTTATACTACTACATTTTACCCAACATCTCAGATTAACCTGACATCGCTAGCTTTTGTTATTAGTACTACTAGCACAAAACGCTAGTAATTCGCTAGCCTGTTAACGCGCCACCCGTGCGCTCAGCTATTTTTATTTATTTATTTTTCTCTCGCGCGTCCGCGCCTTTGAGTTCATAAAAAGCTCAGGTGAGTAAGAATCAGTCAACAAACACGGTGAGTAATGTCTTGTCCTGTTATTGTCACCTGCACTTCATGTCACATGTTTAGTATAGCCTTCTCTGTCGGCAATATAGGATTTATATGTGATAAATGTAAGGAGACAGTTAGGTTGACAGAGAAGATTTCAGAATTAGAAACACGCATCCAAATTTTAATTGAGGATAGTAAGAGTGCTAGTGCTTTAGATGTTTTGGATGCGCATAGCATAGTGAACACTTTACATGAGTCGGTTCCGGCTGAAGTAGAGCCTGTGCAGCCGGGCAAATGGGTGACAGTGAGGGATCGCTCTAGTCGCGGATCTAAAAACCACTCTTCCGTTCCGATTACCATAACAAATCGATTTGCCCCGCTCAGTGAAACACCCACTGAGAATGATTGTGCCCTAGTTATTGGCGATTCTATTACACGGAACGTGAAAATAGAGACACCAACCACCATAGTCACATGTTTGCCGGGAGCCAGAGCGCCTGACATCAAAGCAAATTTAAAAGTGCTGGCTAATGCTAATCGTAAATTCTCTAAGATCATTATTCATGTCGGCACTAATGATGTTCGACTCCGCCAGTCGGAGATCACCAAAATTAATATTAAAGAGGTGTGTGAACTTGCAAGTACGATGTCAAGGACTGTAATTTGCTCTGGCCCCCTTCCTGTTCGCAGGAGTGATGAGATAGTTAGTAGATTGTGTTCGCTTAACGGTTGGCTGTCTAGGTGGTGTCCGCTTAATAATATAGAATTCATAGACAATTGGAAAAGTTTTTGGGGCAAACCTGACCTGTTGAAAAGAGATGGTATTCATCCCTCCTGGGATGGTGCTGCTCTTCTCTCTAGTAATATGGCACATAGTCTTAGAGCTCAAACATGACAATCTGGGGCTCAGGTCAGGAAGCAGACAGACTGGCTAAACCGACCGTCTGCTAGCGGCCTCGCGTCACCAAGGTCAGATAAATCCTATCACATAGAGCCTCTTTCACCTAGCTATCATCATATAGAGACTGTGTCTGTTCCCCGAATTTGGAAATCCAAAAAACGTTTAAACCCATCTAAGGTTAAAAATTTAATTGATGTTCAACAAATAAAAAACAGCTATATTACAGATGAGCAAATGCTAAAGCTTGGGTTGCTGAATATTCGATCGCTTACTTCTAAAGCACTCGTTGTTAACGATATGATTTCAGATAATAACCTAGATGTGCTGTGTTTGACAGAAACCTGGCTAAAACCAAACGATTACATTACTTTAAATGAATCAACGCCGCAAGATTACTGTTATAAACATGAGCCTCGTCTGAAACGCAAAGGGGGTGGTGTTGCTGTAATTCAGACCTGGGCATATTACGGCCCGCGGGCCACATCCGGCCCTTTGTGTGTCCCTGTCCGGCCCCGGCCCAACATAGATTATAAAAATATCTATCGTATTTTCCGCACTATAAGGCGCACCGGATTATAAGGCGCATAGAATAGAAGATACTGCAGTCAAACTCGACGCGTCCGCATGAGCGCGAAGGTAATAAAAAAACTAATATCCGTCTGCTCGGGCAGATTCGTCTTAACAGCGCGCGCGCACTCAGCAGAGGCTCGCGCTCTGTTGCCAGGCGACAGTGAAGTTGAATAGCAACAAGTGGTGTTACCCTCAAAATGTCAGCACACGCTAAGAAAAGAAAAGTTGATAATGAATGTCGTGTTTTTAACAAGACATGGACTGCCAAGTACTTCTTCACAGAAATTAAAGGTAACGCTGTGTGCTTGATTTGCGGTACACAGGTCGCTGTGTTAAAAGATTACAATTTGAATCGGCACTACACGACTAAACACGAGGATAAATACAGAAATCTGTCTGAAAAAGAGCGCGCAAGTGTGTCTGATGCGTTGCTAGCAAAACTGCACACTCAACAAGGACTTTTTACAAAACTTTACACCACCAGAGAAGCAGCCGTTAGGACAAGTTATGTCATTTCTCACAAAATCGCCAGAAAAAGTAAGGCATTTTCGGACGGAGAGTTTATTAAGGAGTGCTTATTGGACTCGGTTGCACTGATGTGCCCGGAGAAAAAGGACGCGTTTGAGAACATCTCACTCTCCCGACGCACTGTGACGAGGCGGGTTGAGGACATCGGTGGAAACTTGGAGCTTCAGCTGAAGAACAGAGCTGCAGACTTTGACTGTTTTTCTCTGGCTTTGGACGAGAGCTGCGATGTGCGTGATACCGCTCAGCTTCTCATCTTCTTACGTGGAATGACTGCAGACTTTCAAGTCACGGAGGAGCTGGCATCCATGCAGTCAATGAAAGGGACAACCACTGGTAATGACTTATTCAAAGAGGTAAATGAATGTTTGGACAAGTTAGGACTGAAATGGGAGAATCTGGCAGGTGTGACAACAGATGGTTGTCCAAATCTGACTGGGAAAAATGTCGGTCTTTTAAAGAGAATGCAGGATAAAGTGACAGAACTTAATCCTGTGCAGAAATTGACATTTTTGCATTGTATTATCCACCAGGAAGTGTTGTGTAAGACAGTGTTAAAGATGAACCATGTTGTTGATGCAGTAACTAAAACAGTTAACTTCATCAGAGCGAGAGCATTAAATCACAGACAATTTGTTGCTCTTTTGGAGGAAAATGAGATGGAACATGGTGACATCAGCTACCACTGCCCTGTCAGGTGGCTCAGCCTAGGCAAGGTACTGAAAAGTGTCTGGGACCTGAGAGAACAGATTCAGGATTTCTGTGTGAAGAAAGGACATGACATCCCAGAGCTTTCTGATGAGGACTGGGTGGCAGACCTCGGGTTTGCTGTGGATGTAACTGCACTAATGAATGAACTAAATGTCAAACTGCAGTGCAAGGGCCTTTTTGTGCATGAGATGTACAGTGCAGTGAAGGCTTTCATGAGGAAGTTGCAGCTTATCTCAAGCCAAGTGAAGGACAACCTTCTGACCCACTTGCCAACACTAAAGGAGGCCACACCATCAGCCGATCACATCCACAAGTACTCACCCATGTTAGAAGCACTGCATGCAGAGTTTTCAAGGCGATTTCAAGATTTCAAAGCTATAGAAAATGAAATGCACATGGTTTCTTCTCCCTTCAACTGCAATGTGGATAATGCTCCAAGTGATGTTCAGATGGAACTGATTGACCTGCAGTCTGACACACTTCTGGCAGAGCACTTCAGGTCAGCCTCACTGCTGGACTTTTATGCCTCCCTCAAAGAAGAGAACTTCCCACACCTGAGGAGGCATGCTCAGAGGATTCTAGTCCTCTTTGGATCTACTTATGTATGTGAACAGACATTCTCAGTGATGAAGTTCAACAAATCCAAACACACTGATGACCACCTCTCAGCTGTCCTTCGTATAGCCACCTCAGACATGCAGCCAGATTTCAGTGCCCTTGTTCAAGCCCAGAACAGACTGGATTATTCTCACTGAAAGGGTAAAATGAGGAGGAAAACATTACAATTTATTACATGTCTATAAACATGTTGCCCTTGTTTAAGCCCAGAACTGACTGTGTTAATTGTACTGAAAAGGTAAAATGAGGAGGAAAACATTACAAGTTGCTGTGTTGTTACATTTCTATAAACCTTTTGTTATTCTTTGTTTTTGAAGATTAACAAGTTCAAATTAAATTGCACTGATTCAGTGATTGTTTTTGTTTTATTTGACCTACGCACCACAATTTCACTTAGCCTAATATAAACAGAATTTTATTTTAGTTTTATTCTACTGATTACCAGTACCAGCTATTCATAATATATAATTAAGGGAATTGTACAATGGAAGAAAGCTGAGCAGAATTAAGTGTTATTGTTGGTGTGGCCCTCTGACACGATTCAGGTTTCTCATGTGGCCCCTTGTCAAAATTAATTGCCCACCCCTGCTGTAATTTATAGTAATAGTTTCAAAACCACTAAGAAATCAAGTTTTAAATATAATTCTTTTGAAGCATTGGTGCTTAATGTAAAAATATATAGTGTAAACGATAAATCACGTTTGAGATTTATGCTGGCTACTGTATACAGGCCACCAGGGCACCATACAGACTTTATCAAAGAATTTGCGGACTTTCTATCAGAATTAATATTGACTGCAGATAAAGTACTAATTGTTGGTGATTTTAATATACACATCGATAATGAAAAAGATGCATTGGGATTGGCATTTAAAGACATTGTAAATTCAATTGGAGTTAGACAACACGTGTCAGGACCTACTCATCGTCGTAATCATACTCTAGATCTAATATTATCACATGGAATAGATGTTGATGCCGTTGAAATTCTGCAGCAGAGCGATGACATCTCAGATCATTACCTAGTCTCGTGTAATTTGCATTTAGCCAAGGCTGCAAAGCCGACTCCGTGTTTCAAATATGTGAGACCTATCACTTCTGCCACTAAAGATTGCTTTATTAATAATCTTCCTGATCAGTTTCATCATCTCAGCATCCCGGATAGCTTAGAAGAACTAGATATTGCAACAGAAACTTTTAACTCTCTCTTTTCCAGCACTTTAGACACAGTTGCTCCGTTGCGCTTAAAGAAGATTAAAGAAAATAGTCCAACGCCGTGGTACAACGAGCACACTCGGGCCCTTAAGAGAGCAGCCAGAAAAATGGAGCGCAACTGGAAGAAAACAAAACTAGAGGTATTTCGCATTTCATGGAAGGAGAGCTCAATTACTTACAGAGAGGCTTTAAAAGCTGCTAGATCTGCTTATTTTTCAACCCTATTAGAAGAAAATAAACATAATCCTAGGTATTTATTTGAAACGGTGGCTAAACTAACGAAAAATAAAGCTTCAAGCACCGAAGTTTCCAAGCAACACAGCAGTAATGATTTTATGAATTTCTTCACTTATAAGATTGATAATATCAGGGACAAAATTATAACTATGCAACTGTCTACTACAGTATCGCATCAGGCAGTGCATTGTAGTCTCCCTGAGGAAAAATTTGATTCATTCGTTGCTATAGGAGAGGAAGAATTTACTAAACTCGTTAAATCATCTAAATCTACAACATGTATGTTAGACCCTATACCAACTAAGCTACTGAAAGAGATGCTTCCAGAGGTCCTAGATCCTCTTCTTAATATCATTAATTCATCTTTGTCTCTAGGATACGTACCAAAAACCTTTAAGCTGGCTATGATTAAACCGCTTGTTAAAAAAACGCAACTTGATCCTACAGAATTAGTCAATTACAGGCCGATCTCGAATCTACCTTTTCTGTCAAAGATATTAGAAAAGGCAGTATCCTCACAACTGTGTTGCTTTCTTGAAAGAAATCATATCTGCGAGGATTTCCAGTCCGGATTTAGACCGTACCATAGTACCGAGACAGCTCTCGTTAGAGTCACAAATGATTTGCTCTTATTATCCGATCGTGGTTGTGTCTCGCTATTAGTGTTACTCGATCTTAGTGCTGCATTTGACACCATTGACCACAACGTTCTTTTAAATAGATTAGAACATTATGTTGGCATTACGGGAAATGCACTAGCATGGTTTAAATCATACTTATCTGACCGTTATCAGTTTGTAGCAGTAAATGATGAGATGTCTCATCGATCACAAGTTCAGTATGGCGTACCACAAGGCTCAGTACTAGGACCGCTGCTGTTCACTCTGTACATGCTACCATTAGGAGATATCATTAGGAAACATGGCATTAGCTTTCACTGTTATGCCGATGATACTCAGCTCTATATTTCTTCAAAACCTAACGAAACTTATCAATTCACAAAATTAACGGAATGCATAGCGGATATAAAAAATTGGATGACTCGTAATTTCCTACTTCTAAATTCTGAAAAAACAGAGTTTCTAATTATTGGACAAAAAACTTCCAATAACCTAGAATACTGTCTAACACTTGATGGCTGCTCTGTTAAGTCTTCGTCTTCGGTTAGGAACCTGGGTGTGCTCTTTGATACCAATCTTTCATTTGAAAGTCACGTGTCTAGTATCTGTAAAACTGCATTTTTCCATCTTAAAAATATATCTAAATTACGCCATATGCTCTCATTGACAAATGCGGAACAATTAGTTCATGCGTTCATGACCTCAAGGCTAGATTATTGTAATGCCCTACTGGGTGGTTACCCTGCACGCTTAATAAACAAACTACAGCTGGTCCAAAACGCAGCAGCTCGAGTTCTTACCAGAACCAGGAAGTATGACCATATTAGCCCAGTTCTGTCAAAACTGCATTGGCTCCCTATTAAACATCGCATAAATTTTAAAATATTGCTGATCACTTACAAAGCACTAAATGGTTTAGCTCCGCAGTACTTGAGCGAGCTCTTAACGCATTATAGTCCGTCACGTCTATTGCGATCTCAAAATTCCGGCCAGTTACTAATACCGAGAATATCCAAATCGACTGCTGGCGGTAGATCCTTTTCCTATTTAGCACCAAAACTCTGGAACAGTCTTCCTACCATTGTCCGGGAAGCAGACACACTCTGTCAGTTCAAAGCCAGATTAAAGACACATCTCTTTGACCTAGCTTTCACATAATACATTATAGACTTCTATAATTTAATGTTAGGCTGCATATATTAGGTCAGCCGGAACCGGGAACACTTCCCAAAAATTCTGATGTACTCGTTACATCATGAGAAGAATGGCATCTACGCTAATTTTAGTGTCTGTGTTTATCCCGAGGTTTTCCTGCAGCCTGCCGGATCCAGGCCGTATCCAGATCTGACGAAGGACCTTCGCCTGGACCGATGACAACGCAGTGCTGAATTGCCAACTAGTCTCTCCCTATGGAGGATCCCACTACCACTATACAGATAAGGCGTTGTCGGGAAAATTCGTTTCGCCTTCCTACGAAAATAAAATTCTTTATCAAAATTTATAAGGAAAGACAAGTACTTCGTTTAGGCTTGGCTTGTAGGGAATTCCAAACCTGCGTATATTCAAACGCACATAACTATAGAACCCATTCTAAATGCGCATGTGAACGCCATCAGCGTTTCTCACAGGTTCGCGTTTAAAGTCTGTGTAGAGGGAATGGTGTCGTCTTAGCGGCCCCTAATTTAATAACAAATGATCGTTGCGACGGAAGCAAATCAATCAAAACTAACTTTAGATGGAAATAACTTAACTCTGCTATAAAGCCAAAACAATCTCTGTTACCTTAAATTATACGCTTATCTCTGTAAAGCTGCTTTGAAGCAATCTACATTGTTAAAAGCGCTATATAAATGAAGATGACTTGACTTGACTTGACTTGGAATGAACTTTATTTCTAACAGAAATGGGAGCTCGTCCGATCTACTCCAGATGGTAAGAAATTACTTCTTTAAATAAGAACAGTTTCTTACTATCTGCTGAGATAGATGAATTTTGATACGTGCCGTGATTTGTACCATATTTGGTATAATTGGTTATCCTTGCAGTAGCAGGAAGGACGAAAGGAAGACCTGATCAGTCTTTCTATCGTCATGGTTTACCTCGTGTTTAATTAAGGTAAAATTAAACACTTTCTATCGCTTTAATTGAGACGGGAAGAACGACAAAAGACAGTGATCTTTTATCGTTGCTTTTTGGGTGTTCCTTGTGCTTTAATTAATACAAGAAGAGCGTGAGAAAAAATTGATCACTTTTTCTGCGTTTTGGTTTTACCTTACTTTTGTAAGAAGGAAATATTGTCGCGAGGTATTTCAAAGTGCTCCGTTCCTTTTTTTGTGGTTGTGAGTGAATGATACAATACATAGTTTATTTTGATCTCTTCCTTTTCTATTCTTTTTATCTCTTTGTTTCTTTGGCCAAATGTACTAACAATTGTAACTGCAGAATTGTTCTCTTCTGTTCTCTATTTGACTGTTTTGAAATTTGTTTGCTTTGAATTTGAGGAGAAATTTTTGTGTGGCTTAAAATGGGCAATAAAATATCTCCTCCGTTAATTGATGAATCTCCAAAAGATTTTATGAATCGAAACGACCAAGCTTTTTATACTGAGCCCTATCTGTCGAACCTGGTAGGATGGTCGACGGGCAAAACACAATTAGACCCATTCCCTCGAGAGGGGTCATTTAAAGACGCTGACATGCAAAGTGCAAAAGATATGATTTTTGGAAATTGGGGCGATCCGCAATGGGATTTTTCTTATATGGAGAAATCTTTTAAAACTTGGCAAAGCATGAAAAAATATTGGGATCAAGGTCCAGTAAGAGTTAAGAATACTGCAAATAATAGTTTTCCAAACCCTGAATTGGCTGTGAGGAAAAGTGCAGTTTCTGCCGTCTCTGTCCCTCAGTCAGACACAGAAAAAAGTTCTCCGCAAGAGGAAAAAAAGTCTCTGTTGGAAGAGACACAGACGCTGCAACCCCTCCCTCCCAAATATGAGAGCATTCAAGCTCCCGCTGAAAAACCTGCTAGAAATAGATTGTACCCAGACTTAAAACAAGCCACTGCTTTTCCTTTCGTTGAAACTTCAGATGGATTTTTAAGGTTCATCCGTTAAACATTTCTGAAGTAATGGCTATCTGTAAAGAACTGCCAGATCCGTCCAAAACCCTGCATCATTATGTTTCTGTTTTGAAGCGTTTAACTGCTTACAGTCAGTTGACTGGCCGTGATTATCGCTTTATATTGACCAAAACCCTTCCTGCTGACATTACGGAGGAAGAATTAATTGAAGCGGTTGATCTTTTGGATCCTGTTAATGATGTACCACCGTCACATCGTCTTGTGAAAACAGACCCTGAACCGATTGACCTCTCCAAATCATTTCGTGGTTTGAGATTTAAAGATGATGACGATGACGATGAATCGGAAAAAGGTTGGATATGGGCCAATCCGAGTAAACTTAAACTTTTTTTCAAACAAGTAACTGCGTTTTTGCTAAAGTTGTCATCTACTAAACAAGATATTTCGCATGCCGCAAATACAAAGCAGAAGCCTGGCGAGACGCCAACTTTATTTTTTAATAGATTTAAGCGTGTGTGGATTGAGGAATCAGCACTTCCGATCGATGATGACAATTGTCTGTTGTTTGTGAACACGTTTTTGAACAACATGCACAGCAAGACTGCACAATTAATTCGACTTACGACAAATAATCTTTTTACGATGTCAGTTGATGACCTTGGCAAGCGTTTACGTGAACTTTCATGTGCCGGTGCTTTCGACTCTAAAGGAAAAATTCCATTAATGTTGCAAGTTAATTCTGAGCAGGTTAAGACTCGTCCGTTTAATAACTCTAAACAGCCTCTCACTTGCTTCTGCTGTGGCCGTCCTGGGCATATTGCCAAGTTTTGCAGAAGGAGAGTTGAGCTGCAGCAGACTAATGGAAACCAGATGTTTCGGCGCTCTGATGGCTGCGGCCCAAAAGCCCCCTCCTTGCGCCCTTCCTCACAGAACAGACAGTATCCAACTGAATGGAGAAAACAATGACTGAGGGTGCATACACAGGAGCCTACCTTTTCAATGATTACGTTAAATTATGGTAACAAGTCAAATGTTTTGCCATTCATTGAATTAAATGTTGATCATAAACCATATGCATTTCTCGTCGATTCAGGTGCCAGCGTATCATCATTATCATCAAACTTTTATGAAGGCCTGATCACTGGAAAGACAATCAGTTCTATCGGAATTGACAACGTTCCAGTAAAATGTGAAATGTCACCACCTTTACCGGTTACTTCTAAGGATGTACCATCATTGTTTAAAATGCATGACTTTGCAATCATACCGAATTCACCATTCTGCCTGTTGGGTAGAGATTTAATGCATAAACTTGGTCTGAAATTGAATTTTGATGCTGACTCTCTGACACTTATGTTTCCTGCAGCTTTTTCCATCACAACCGACACAGGAAGTGCTCTTGTCGATGATTTGCCTGCAAGTGTGCTGCCACAGGAAATTTTGGGCGTCAACCCTCAATTGTGGGCGGAACACAAGGATGACGTAGGGCTAATTGATGTCCGGCCCTACAGGGCAAATTTGATAACCATTAGGCCTGTGTTTCAAAAACAATATCCGCTTTCAAAGGAAAAAGAGGAGGGAATTGCCCCCCTCATAGAACAGCTATTGGCTCAAGGCATCCTGGTTCGCACTCATTCACCTTATAACACACCAATTAATCCTATCAAAAAGGCAAATGGTTCTTGGCGTTTAACGCAAGACCTGAGGAAAATTAATGATTTGATAAAACCACTTGCACCAATTGTGCCAGATGTACAGACTATAATCAATTCTATTCCTTCAGAACATGCATTTTTTTTTTTCTGTTATTGATTTAAGCTCTGCCTTTTTCAGCATTCCTGTGGATCCTGAAACTCAGCCACTGTTTGCGTTTTGTTATCGAAATTGTCAATTCCAATGGACAAGGCTTCCCCAGGGCCTACGAGATTCTCCAGCCATTTTCTCCGCCGTAGTGCAAGCTACACTGAAGGATGCCAAACTCCCTCCAGAGACTTGTCTGCTCCAGTATGCGGATGACATCCTAGTCACTGGCGCCTCTGCAGAGATGTGTGCTGCTGCCTCCACAATTGTCTGCAATATTCTAGCTGAGGCTGGATTCAAGGCATCCAAAGAGAAACTCCAGTGGGTGCAGAGAAAAGTCACCTACTTGGGCCATGAACTGTCACAAGGCCAAGTCCGTCTGTCTGCTGACAGGGTCACAGCCATCGCTGCATTCAAGCCTCCATCAACACGGAAGCAAATGCAAAGCTTTCTGGGACTGGTTAATTACTGCAGGCTATGGGTTCCTAATTGCTCAATGTATGACAAATTCCTGCGAGAAGCCACGCTGGGTGATAGAGAGGACATTACATGGACTGCTGAAATGGATCAGGCATTCAGACATTTGAAATCCTCTCTCCTAAGGCCTCCCGCCCTCGGCCTCCCTTGTTACTCTCGCGAATTTCACCTGTATATTCACGAAAGTGGAGGAACTGCTGCGGGAATCCTGGCCCAAGATCATGGCGGTACTTTTCGTCCAATCGCTTATCTGTCCAAAACTCTTGATTCAGTGGCTAGGGGTCTCCCTGCCTGTCTGCGCGCAGTGGCTGCTACAGCGATCATGGTACAGGATGCTGAAAGGGTTGTTTTATCTCATCCATTAACTGTACACACTTCTCATCAGGTCGGAGCTATTATGCATAATATTTCTACACAGCATATGACTGCTCAACGCCGTTCAGGCTATGAGGCTATATTGTTAGCCACTGCTAATTTAACTTTGAAAGTAACCTCTGTTGTTCACGGTCCCACTGTACATTTGCACAGGTTACTGACACAAGGTGAATTTCAGAGTGACGACCACGACTGCCTGACCAGGATCCAGACGTCGACTGCCTGTAGGCCAGATGTATCTACATCTGTCCTAGAGGAGGGACGGAATTGGTATATCGATGGATCCTGTTTTAAGCCAAATGACAGTACATATTTGTGTGGTTATGCTATTGTTGAATTGCCCGATAATGTAATTGAAGCATATTCGCTGCCATATAAATCAGCACAAGTTGCAGAGTTGATTGCTCTAACAAGAGCTTGTCAATTGGCAAAAGGTCAGTGCATTAACATATACACTGACTCCAAATATGCGTATGGTGTAGTCCATGATTTTGCTAAATTGTGGGAGGAAAGAAATGTCAAAACCTCCGACGGAAAACCAATTTCGCATCATAATATTGTGGCCGAGCTAATTAGTGCAGCACGGCAACCATTAAAGCTTGCTGTCATTAAAGTAGCTGGTCATAAGACAGGTGAATCTGATGAAGCAAAAGGAAACAGATTTGCAAATGAAGTAGCAAAATGGGCAGCAAAAGAGGCGATACGTAGCCCACATGTAAATGACCAAAGCACTGAAGTGCCAATGATGAATTCGTCATTGACTAATGATTTGGACATAAAGATACTACAAGCGAATCCTACTCAAGATGATTTGAATCATTGGGCAGCCAATGAAGTAAAACCAGATCAAGCTGGTATTCTGAGAGATAAACAGGGTAGAATAGCACTACCTGCATCCACCATTGTAATGTTGTGTAGGCATTATCATGGTGTATCGCATGTATCAAAAGAGAAAGTGATACAAAATCTGAATCAATCATATTGCATAGCAAACGTTCGAAGGAACACTTTATTAATATTGGATGCGTGCCTGGTGTGTGCACGAACAAATCGGCACAAGGCAATCGCCTATGATGCTTTACCGCATCCTGAACTTCCTTTTCAATATTTACAGATCGATTTTACACACATGCCTCCATGTGGAAATAACAAATATTTGCTTGTGATTATTGATCGATTTTCTAAGTGGCCAGAAGCTTTTCCGTGTGGCAAAGAAAATGCAAAGACGGTAGTAAAGGTTCTTGCAAAAGAAATTATACCGCGCTTCGGCATTCCAACCGTTATAGCAAGCGACAATGGAACTCCGTTTGCTTCTAAAGTCACGCAATTATTAGCCAAAGAGCTTAATATTAATTGGCATTTTCACATTCCCTACGCTCCACAGTCTTCTGGGAACGTCGAGAGGACTAACAAAACGATAAAAGAACGTCTTAATAAAGCGTGTCTAGATACGGGCAGAAATTGGGTTGATTTGTTGCCTGCCGTATTGACAGAAATGAGAATGTCTCCATCAGCCACCACAAAAATGTCTCCATTCGAAATTCTCATGGGTAGACCTTTCCCGACCCCTTGGGTCAGAGGTCGCGCTGGCAATCTTTCCACAGGTGACACGGAGGTGATCATCGCAGATTATGTGGATTCCCTTGTTAGAACTTTGAATGGCATAAATGGTGATGTTTCTCTGTCTCTCCCTCTTCCCTCAGAAAAGCCAACTCATCCTTTCGTTCCAGGACAACAGGTGCTGATAAAGTGTCTGAAGCCCACGAAACTTGGGGAACCAAACTATCTGGGGCCTGCCACGGTGATCGCTGTGACGAGGACCGGTTTTCTGACTGACCTCCAGCCGCAGTGGATCCATGCTAGCAGAGTGAAGGCAGCTCCATCCCAGGGGAACGCATAAGCCTATGCGGAAGTGGACCTCCAGCACTGATCGAAAGGAGAGCGAGGAAGAGAAGTAGACGAAGAACGAGATTGCTGATTGAGATTAGCAATAATTTTCATTGAATCCATTGAGCCATGTCTGCAAAGTTGCTATTACACCTGCTCGTGCTGACAAGCATGCTCATTTATACACAAGCCCTTGTTAGCAGTGGTAATGAAACCTGGTTGGCCCACGAAGACGAACCACATGTGTTTGCCTCCAATATGTGGTGGAGGTTAGCCAACTTCACTGCTAAGTCTACAGGAAAAAAGGGTGACTGTTATGTTTGCACAAAAATGCCACAAAGTGCTTCCGGACCTCATGTAAGTGTTAAATCACCAACGACAGAAGAAGACTTGTTCTGTCCTTTATTTCTTAGTAGTATCGGATCGATTACACCTCAAAATTCAACGGTAAATTGGACTTGTCCTGATCATAGGACACTGACAGTTGCAGTACAGGTACATGTTAAAGTGGCAACTGTAGGTCCCATTCCAGACTCATTGTTCTGTATTGAAAGAAAAGTAGGATCTGCAACACTGGGTACAATTCCTGAGAGTAAATGTAAGCAAATATATCGCCGCTGTGAAGTACGAAACATGCCTTGTTGTTTTAGTTGTTTGACGGGAGAAGGAAAATTTGACTTGAAAACTGACAGGTGTGCACAATGTTATTTTTGTAAACGGAGAGGGTGAAATGTCTGTTTATGAAAATAGCTGGCCACGTGTAAACGTAGCCTGACACACCAAGTTCAGTTCATAGAGCTCTTTCCTAACGAGCTGATGATCTGAATCAGGTGTGTTAAATGAGGGAGAGTATAACTGTGCAGAGGTGTGGGTCCCCAGGACCAGGATTGAGAACCTAAACTTTAGAAGGTAACTGAGCCTTTTAAATCTCTTTTGAAAATGCTTTACGAGGCATAACTAGTCCTCACTTTAGATGAGCTCACAAAAATAGTTAACTGACCACTACTAAATGCTTTATAACTACCTGAATTTATCATGAATTACAGTAAGAATTCATGTCAATAAAGCATTTATTAACACATACAGTATGTCTAAATAATATGTATACATGTACCTTTTTAACCGTTTATTAATCATTTACTTGCACATTCAAACTGATCTTGAACCACTGACAACTCTTAAATAACTGAAAATACAGTAATAATAGTATGAGAATACCATTATTTAACATAATCGATATGCTTAAGTTATAAATAAAGCATTTATTGCCTAGCTGTATTTATAAACTGCTTATTAATGTCTACTAATGCTTTATAAATTATGAATTAGCCTAACTATTTACTAATGCTTAACTAATGATTCATAGCATGCAGTTATTATAAAGCGTTACCTACATTTTTTATTTAAATGTGTATACTCTAATATTGGTTAATAGTAGTACAAATATTTCATTGTATGATTGTTATGAAATAACCATTGTTAAATGCTCTACAACTGTTTATTGCTTTTTCATAATACTTAATGAATTTACTGATGCTAATAAAAATAACCTTATTGTCAAGTGTTACGAAGCTGTTATCATTATTGCCTGTTTTATTTTCACTCATAAATCATTTCATAGATTTAACATTTCTGCCCTGTTAGGTCCATGTTACAAAACAGAAATTTCTCTATTTGGGTGAACTAAATAGTTATAATGATGTGGATATATTTTTACAATATCTGAAAAGTTCTGTATACAAAGTATAACGCTTAGAAACCTGAGCTATGCTAACTAACATATTTACATGTGTTCTGATCTAAGCTGCTAACATTGGGGAAGAGATTTTACCAACTCTCTCACGAGATGATATCCGAGATCTTTTTCCTGGTCCTGAGCACTTCCTGCGGCGCAAAGCCATTTGGCTTATGACTCATAAGGAAGAACAGGTAATTTTACTTAAAATACTTGTGTTTTGGATATTTTTCAACTGTTTTCAGTACTTTAGCCACACCATATGTAAGTTGGTGTCGTTAAAGATTAACACTTATACATACAAGTGAGATGCTCTGAAAATAAAATGACTTTGATTTGATTAATGTACAGTAAACATTTGTATTTTAGGGGCACACGATTCCTGTTGAAACCCAAGGTTCATCAACAGATGATGAACATAATGAAAGTTCAAAACGAGACGACCCCAGCACTTCAAAGTTTATGAAGTTACCCAGCCCAGAATACGTTCTCTTCACTGACAGTGAACTACAACACGTGAGACGTGCATACTTTGAGCAGCAGCGTCTTGGAAAAGAGGGTGAAGTCACCTTATCAAAGGAGCTCTTCTGCCGGCTCATCCGAAATACCATGACAAATATGATCTCAATTGCAAGAGCCTCTTCAGATGACTACAAATACCCCACTAAACATGAAGTTCTTGCCATGGCAAAGCGGTTAGTGGAATACTACCCTATGATAAAAGATAAGTCAACTGGATCTAGTCACGAGTGGGTAAGTGACTTTGTTTACTTGAATATTTATATTTAAAGTATGTTTTTCTGCTAACATTGTTTCAAAACAATTCATTGATGCTTTTGTTCTGTCGTACAGGACACTGTTGCCAAAAAGCTCATGAAGCGACTTTCAAATATCCGAAGTCCCGTGAAGGCCAAACCCCCTCATTCCAAGAGAGCCCGCCTGGACGAAGAACCTTCTGCTGCAGTGGCAAGTGACTATGATGCTGATTCCAGTGCATCAACACTTCATCTATCCTCACCTTCAAAATCAAGCACCCCACGGCAAGAAAATGACAGCATCGATGAAGCATGTATGTACATAAAAATGTACTATAAAATGTATAGAATTTTTGCAACAAGTAATACCATAATATTTGGTAATATATGTAAGCCTAATTCTGCCTTATTTATTTTTATGTGGCATACATTCTTGAATTGTTGATTTTGTGCATCTTGTTCAATGATATATTCTAATTATATCGTATGCCTGAATTATAGCCGATGGTCCAAACAACAGCCTTGACAGCCAGAAAACACAGGCACGACATTACAGGACTCTACGAGAAATGTACAAAGCAAAGAAGCCAAACAAAGCTGCTGTAACTCATCTATTAGACCTGGAGTTCCAGTCCAGAAGAAATTTCATTGACTCAGATACTTTGAAGGAGCAAGACAGACCCACACAAATTTTACAGGCATACCCGTGCTTCAAAGAACTGGACCATGTGAGTACACAGAAGCATAATTTATATGTATGATGTAAAACATATCATCTACCTAACTGCAGACGTACAGGTTGATGATTCTTATAACTTTCAATAATTATTTCTCTCAGACAATGGATGAACTGCAGAGAATCATTGAGCCGAACAATTGCCAATACATTTCTGAGGTGAAAGGCAGGTGGGAGACCTTCTACTCCAAGGTTCAGTTTTATGGTGTCATGAAGAAAGTCATGAAGCCTCCAAGGACATTAAATGGAGGTAAAGCTGTATTTTATTGATTGATTGATTCTTTATAGATAATACCCACACACCTAATTTCAGTAACACTTTAAAATAAATAAAGTAATAAAGTACTAGAAAATCATTTGCAAACTAATAGTAAGTTAACTGCTCAGTATTTGTATTTTATTGTTTACATGTATTTGTAAACATTTTAAGAAACACTGAATATGAACGCAATTAATGTCTAATAAAGGTTGGTTTAAAGCACTTAAAGGACAAGTTCGGTATTTTACACTTAAAGCCCTGTTTACAGATCGTTTCTGATGAAATAGAACGGTTAGTGGGTAAGATTAAATTTTGGACAAATGCTGCTGTCCCGAGAATTTTAGGTTTCTTTTGCTTTCCCCCCCACCTACAGAATGGTTGCATAGGTTCACTGGAACAGTCCTTCCTAAAATGCATTAAACTTTCGTTTACAAAGATGTGAAACTCACCGAGTGGTCAGGGGTCTTCACTGATATGCTCACACAAAAATCGCTGCAAAAGATGCTTGAGCATATCAGTGAAGACCCCTGACCACTCGGTGAGTTTCACATCTTTGTAAACGAAGGTTTAATGCATTTTAGGAAGGACTGTTCCAATGCACCTATGCACCCATTCTGTAGGTGGGGGGAAAGCGAAAGAAATCTAAAATTCTCGGGACAGCAGCATTTGTCCAAAATGTAATCTTAACCGTTCTATTTCATCAGAAACGATCTGTAAACAGGGCTTTAAGTGTAAAATACCGAACTTGTCCTTTAATGACGTTTTCCATTTTCCTTTCTCAATTTAAAGAGAACTATTTACTCCTAATAACCAATCGAAAATTCCTTTACTACAAGCTAATTAAACAATAATAATTGTTAATTACAATGACAGTGAACTCACTATTTGTATATAGCCTATTAATATATTAACAATGTAGATACTACAATATGTTAACTATAAATTAACTATAAACTAATAGTTTGCTAATTATTTGCAAGTACTTTATTACTGTATACTTATTATAAAGTGTTAAATTTCTTAGTGCATATCAATATAGATCTCCACTCTTGTGTGTTTGTTTTACTAGTTGAACATGCCATTGCTGTTTTTACCGCCCTACCACTGCTCTTCCCATCTGGCTCTGCAGTACCCAAGAAAGTGGTCCCAATCAGTGAGGCTCTTTTCCATGTTCTTATGGTGAGTTTTAAGTGTGAGTTGTCTCCATTGACAGCTATATAATTAACACTTTGAAGGCCCAGAAATGTAGGAAAGACATAATTAAAATAGTCCATGTGACTACAGTGGTTCAACCTTAATTTTATGAAGTGACGAGAATACTTTTTGTCCACCAAAAATACAAAATAATGACTTTATTGAACAATTTCTTCTTTTCCGTATCAGTCTCCGACCCACGTTCACGAGAGCACCACGACACATGCGTGTGGAAAGCCGGGATCCTCTGTTATACAGCGAGATACATGTGTCACCTCATCGTCTGAATTATCCAGACTTTCAAGATGTGGCATGACAATATCACAATCGGTGTAGCACACACTCTCCTGTTCAGTAGGCATCGCTTAGCACTGATGACATCTACACCACTAGCTCTTCATTGTTCTCTGTCTTTCAGAAGCCTGTGACTGTTGTTGTGTTCCAGCCTCTTCGATCTCTTTTAGTTCATTCTCTGTATATTCTGGTTTAAAAAAATGCAATTCATCCTCTGTGTCGAAATCTGCAGACATAGTTCTGAACTGTTTTATGTTGTGCTTGCGTCTTCCTCTGCTTGTAAACATAGCCCTGCGTTTTCTGGTCATATGTCAGAATGCCAGCTCCTGCGTCATCACCACACACACACACAGGTGCATATGTCATGGTGCTCTCGTGAACGCGCATCGGAGACTGATACAGAAGAGAAGAAATTGTTAAATAAAGTCATTATTTCGTTTTTTTGGCACACAAAAAGTATTCTCGTCGCCTCATAACATTAAGGTTAACCCACTGTAGTCACATGGACTATTTTAACAATGTCTTTCCTGCCTTTCTGGGCCTTCAAAGTGTTAATTTAATAGCTGTCAATGGAGCCCCTCCTGAGCCATCGGATTTCATCAAAAATATCTTAATTTGTGTTCCGAAGAAGGTCTTACGGGGTTGAGGGTGAGTAATTACTGACAGAATATTAATTTTTGGGTGAACTAACCCTTTAAGATGCCTACCCTCTCAACAAAATACTTGGTTTAAAAACATCCTAATCTGGCTACTCAAAAGAAAAAAATAACCGATAAAGTTACCTCATCCCAGCCTTTGGGTAGAAAAAAATACCCATAATAACCCATCATTTTGAAAGGCGTTAAATGCTATTACATGTAAATGGCCTAAATTATAAATGTTTAATATTGGGTGCATCGCATATATGTACTTATACTACCCTCAGTCCCACAAAGCAGTACACCAACAACTGAAACTGATAAAAATAGCTTAAAAGTGGCTTTTATTTTATTAATATAACAAATTAATTTGTTAATTTTTATTTAAAATTAATATAAAATTTACTGAAAATAAAAATTATTTGAGCATATTTAAGCAAAACCCATCTCTCAAAAGAAATATTTAGAGTAGTTGAAACTGTCTTGCTCTGGGATGCTTCCATATTTATTCATTAACCACTTCCATCCCACAACAAATGAAAAAAACATTACTTGACCAAAAACTGTTGCTATGCAAATGGACTGCCAGAACACATCAAAGTTTTCTGTTTTCAGTTAAAATGTTGTTTAGCGGAAGTGAATCAATCAAAACTAACTTTAGCTGGACAATAACTTTATAGCTGCTGTAAAGCCCAAACGATCTCTGTTACTGTAATTCCATATTATTACTGTAAATGTGATTTGAAACAATCTATATTGTTAAAAGCACTATATAAATGAGGATGACTTGACTACTTATTTAGCTTTGTTTGCTGTGTTTGTAGTCTAAATTCTATATTTATATATTTGGTTTTCTAGCCCTCAGAGGATCCTGATACCTTCGTCCACCGGCGTGTGCTTTCCAGTCCTGTCTTGCTGGTTGGTGAGGAGAACTGCATGGTGGTTGTAGGTACAACTCCAGCTGTAACCTTTGGGAAAGATTTGCTTCACGAGGGGCTTCTCTACCTCCTGGCATATTACTATGCATTCCACCTGACCAGGGCCGGCCCTGACCAATTTGCTGCCCTAGGCAAGATTTTACCTGGCGCCCCGTGCATCACAGCCCATTTCACCCTGTCATTGTGTTCATGATTTAGCATATATATATATATACACACACACACACACACATTACAGCAGAACTGTTTCCAACACTCATAATAAATCATCATATTAGAATGATTTCTAAAGGATCATGTGATAGAGTAATGATGCTGAAAATTCAGCTTTGCATCACAGAAATAAATGATAATTTAAAGTATAATAAATTGAAAACAAATTATTTTAAATTGTAATAATATATCACAATATTACATTTTTTTCTGTATTTTTGATCAAATAAATGCAGGCTTGATGAGCAGAAGAAACTTCTTTCAAAAACATTAAAAATAGTAATGTTTCCAAACTTTTGGCCTGTACTGTATCCCCCCAAAACTGCACAACTGTAGAGTAAAACATTAATAAAAAAGTGATAATAAAAAAGCGTCTTAAAACTGACATGATTGTTACAAAATCACAGTCTGGGGACTCAGAACTCAGAACAACTGCTAACATTAAGTTTAAGGTAAAAATAACTGCCATGAAATTATAGTATCTTTCTCCTATGCAATAAATTGTTCATTCACTACATCACTTTACCTCTGTCTTTATCCTCTTCTCTTCTTTTTGGCACTGTATCTATCGCAGACTATGCTCATTTATAATGTGTCATGTAAATTCGGCCTTCCGTCACAATCAGGAAACTTTCACCGTGTCTAGAACTGGCGCGAGCTGCCAGGCCCGTTTCTACGAGCTGTGTGTTAACAAAAGCAGTGCTGTCTACATTGGATGCGGCGTCGGGCACGCTACACAACAAATTACCAACAACTGATCGCACGCGCGCTCTGTTTCTGACGCACTTCAAGCACTCGATGGGCGGGGGAAGATTGAAGAGCCGGACTTTTTTTTTTTTTTTTTTTTTGCTTTATTTGGTAGTATTTCGAATTAATGGTTTTAAAATAGTAGCCTATTATAAAAAAAAAAATGTAAAAAAAAAATAAAAAAATCACTCGTTCACTCATTCTGGCGCCCCTATGGATGAGTGGCGCCCTTAGCATTTGCCTATACCGCCTATGCCGCGGGCCGGCCCTGCACCTGACCTATCCCAAGTGTATTGCTACACTCTTGTCTGTGTTGCAAACACAAGTTCTGGCAGATGTCCTCCATGAGCAGGATGCAACCCCCTCTTATAAAAAGGCCATTCAGGAATGGAAAATGTTTGTTGAATAAATACGGTTGCAAACTGAGGTTTGTTTTTATTTTTTGTTTTGTTCCCCATTATATTATACTTGATTTGTGCTATTATGAGATTTCCCTGCTTTTTCAGTAGTGTTTCTTAAATCAATTGTATTAATGTAATATATTCATTGAGTAATTGCTGTTTAAAGCTGTTTGAGGTTAATACAGTGTATGCTATGCAGAACATTTGCTGTTGATGTGCCATGTTTTTTTTCTTTTCAAGTGTCAAGAGTCAGCCTTCATCCTGCTTTATATGCTCCATTTGTTAAAGAGGATGTTCTTTAATAAATCTTCAGCTAAACTGAATATGTTGTTTGATTATTCATTTAAATTTGTTTCCAGACAAGACTTAGAGAAACTTGTTCATGCTTTCATCACCAGCAGGGTGGATTATTGTAATGGACTCCTCACTGGCCTTCCCAAAAAGACCATAAGACAGTTGCAGCTCATACAGAACGCTGCCGCCAGGATTCTGAGCAGAACCAGAAAATATGAACACATCACACCAGTCCTCAGGTCTTTACACTGGCTCCCAGTTAAATTTAGGATTGATTTTAAAGTATTATTACTGGTATATAAATCATTCAATGGCCTAGGACCTCAATACATTGCAGATATGCTTACTGAATATAAACCCAACAGAACACTCAGATCACTAGGATCATATCAACTAGAAATACCAAGGGTTCACTCTAAGCATGGCGAGTCCGCTTTTAGCTATTATGCCAGCCGCAGCTGGAACCAGCTTCCAGAGGAGATCAGATGTGCTCCTACTGTAGTCACATTCAAATCCAGACTCAAAACACTTCTGTTTAGCTGTGCATTTACTGAATGAGCACTGTGCCAATGTTCGTCCGACTGTTTGTACTGTATTTTATTTTATTTTTTTAAACTGTTTTAATTATTCCTATTTCTTTTATTATTTTAATTTCTTCTATGTAAAGCACTTTGAATTGCCATTGTGTATGAAATGTGCTATATAAATAAACTTGCCTTGCCTGCCTTGCCTAAATGTAAATATTTGTACTATATTCGTTTATTGGATTGTTTCAAGAATTTTTATCTATTTTCAGGTCTCGCATCTTAAAAAAATCTAAATCTAAATAAGCTGAATTTAAGATCCAATTTTCTAGTTTTAATGCAATCTTCACTAAAATGACTTAATATTCAGTGCTTAAAAAAAGAGAAAACTGCATAGTTTTAAGCATGTTTGTCTAGTTTTAAGACCAACAGTATATTAGTGATTAGATTTAAGATTCTAGTTTAGATAAATATTCTAGTTTTAATGCAATTTTCACTAAATTTATTTATTATTTAATTCTCATAATAAGTAAAAACTGAATAGTTTTAAGCATTTTTTTTCTAGTTTTAAGATTCAATTGTATTTATCAGTGACTAGATATTTATGCTATTTTCAAGAATTCTTATCAAGTCAGTTTTGCTTACCCCATTGGCAGATTTTTTTGCTTGATTTTAGTTCACTTTAACTAATTCAAGTGAATTTTGATTGTTTCAAGAAATGCATTTTTTGCAGTGTAGCCAGCATATTTATGGACTTTTTCGAATTTATTGGACTTTTTTTTTTGACTCCAGAGTCAAGCCCACAGTCAAACCCGCCAAGGGCATTTGAGCTTGATTCGTGCCCAGGAAGGCTGCACCCTGCCTGGGATGCACTTTTCAGACAATCAGCCCGTCTTTTTTCCTGGAGGTTTTATGTTTTTTCAGAGCTCCACCACAGTGGAGATTGAATTCATTCTCCCCAGCCAGAGTGCACCCTCTCCGGCTCAGGTCACTTCCTTGAAGGCCCTGGTGCTTAAGACTCCCAGTGATCCATCGCGGTCATTTTCGACCTCCCTCCCCAGCCAGAGTGCCCCCTGGCTGGGCTTGGGCTTCCGTTTAGGAGCTATACCTGATCAGGCAAGTCTGGGGGTCTTCTCGGTGAGAACACCATTCGAAAGAACAGGTTCCACTTCAAGGCGTAAGTGTGTCTCGTAGACGGTGCTCGCGCCGAAGTGATGGTGTTCACTACCTCCTGGGGTAGGACAACTAGAACCTCCGTGTCCCGTCCAGAGACCAGACATGGAGATTCCAGAGGTCTGGACGTGGGTGCCATAAGGTGCCCTGTCTCTGAGAAAGCAGATCTTTCCTCAGAGGAATGCGCCAGGGAGGGGCTGACCCGAGGAGTGAGAGTTCTGGGAACCAAGCGCAGGCTGTCGTGAGAGCTCATCGGCTGCATGATGGAGCACGCCTGGAATGTGAATGGCACGAAGCGACCTCATATGCTTCTGACTCCATAGTAAGAGATGGTGGGTGAGTTGCGACATGTGACAGGAGCGTAGACCACCTTGCTGGCTGATGTACTGATGTAAATTTCGTCTTTGGAAACAGTTGAACTTTCCAGCCTGAGGGTGTTGCGAATATGGCATTAACAGGCTTGAAAGTGGAATTCACGCCAAATTTGACGCGCACGACACTGAAATTCGAGGCAAAATTTCCCTGGTACAAGAAGAAATGCATAACCCATTTTCATCTTTGAAAGAAGACCTCAAAACCCAGAGTGAGCGCTTAACAAACCTGGAGACCGCTACCTCAGATTGGACAACAACAGTCGTTTCTCTCCAGAAAGAGATTTCCTCACTGCAAGCTAAGTGCATCGATTTAGAGTGTTATTCCCGCAGATCCAATCTTCACTTGGTGGGAATTCCGGAAGGTTTGGAAGGCGAAGTTTGTGGCAGATGCTTTGGTGGAGATATTTGATCTGCCTGAACCTCCACTCCTTGCTCGTAAACATCGTACACTTGCACTGAAACCTGCGGAGGAAAGCCGTCCGCGAGCCTTCGTAATTAGCTTCCATCTCTATGATGTCAAGTCAAGTCAAGTCAAGTTTATTTATATAGCGCTTTTCACAATACAGATTGTATCAAAGCAGCTTCACAGTATTAAATTAAAATAATACATCAATGTTTGTTTCTAGTGGAAAACGTTCACGTTTGGTAATGCTGATCAATAGTATTGTTGATTGATTAATTAAATTAAATATCCCCAACTGAGCAAGCCAAAGGCAACAGTGGCAAGGAACCGAAAAAACTCCATCAGGTGACCTGATGGAGAAAAAAAAAACCTTGGGAGAACCCAGGCTCAGTCGGGGGCCAGTTCTCCTCTGGCGTCTATGAACTAGAGGTCGGATTTAACTGTAAGATTAAAAGTATTATATGAATGCCTGGCTGAAGAGATGCGTCTTTAATCTAGTTTTAAACTGGGAGAACGAGTCTGAGCAACGAACAGTATCTGGAAGACTATTCCAGAGTTTTGGAGCTAAATGTGAAAATGCTCTCCCTCCTTTGGTGGACCTAGATATCCTAGGTATGACCAAAAGCCTCGAATTTAGTGATCTTAAAGAGCGCAATGGATTATAGGGCGATAGAAGGTCCATTAAATAGACTGGAGCTAAGCCGTTTAGGGCTTTATAAGTCAGTAGCAATACCTTGTAATTAATACGGAACTTTATAGGTAACCAATGTAGTGATGATAAAATTGGTGTTATATGATCATATTTTCTTGATCTAGTAAGAACTCTAGCGGCGGCATTTTGGACTAACTGTAGCTTGTTTATTAAGGATGCAGGACAACCGGCTAATAAAGCATTACAGTAATCTAGTCTCGATGTCATGAATGCATGAACTAACTTTTCTGCATCAGAAACTGATAGCATGTTACGTAGCTTAGCAATGTTTCTAAGGTGGAAAAAGGCGGTTCTTGTAACATATGAAATATGATTTTCAAAAGACAGGTTGCAGTCTAGTATAACACCCAGGTCTTTTACTGTAGAGGATAAAGTAACAGGACATCCTACTATGTTAAAGTTGTAGTGTGAGAGGTTTTGTGGGCGGTTTTTTGAACCGATGATTAGTACCTCTGTCTTGTCTGGATTTAATAAAAGAAAATTGCGCGCCAATCTTTTATATCTATAACACACTCTGTCAATTTGGATAATTTAGCGTTTTCATCTGGCCGTGATGAAATATAGATTTGAGTGTCATCAGCATAACAATGGAAACTAATTCCATGTTTCCTTCTAATATTTCCAAGTGGCAGCATATATATTGAGAATAACAGAGGGCCTAACACAGATCCCTGCGGCACTCCATAGTTTACTGGAGTTATGATACATTTTTCTCCATTTAAATAGACAAAATGGTAGCGGTCAGATAAGTATGATCTGAACCAGCTTAATGCTTGTCCTTGAACACCAGTATAATTTTGTAGTCGATCTAAGAGTATTGTGTGATCTATAGTATCGAACGCAGCACTAAGATCAAGTAAAACTAGTATTGAGATACAGCCTTGGTCAGAAGCTAATAGTAAATCATTTTTGATTTTAATGAGCGCAGTTTCAGTGCTATGATGCGGTCTGAATCCAGACTGAAACTTTTCATAGATGTCATTTTCTTGCAAGAAAGAGCCCAGTTGGGCGGATACAACTTTTTCTAGTATTTTAGACATAAAAGGAAGATTTGAAATGGGTCTATAATTTGCTAGGTTATTATGATCTAATTGTGGTTTCTTAATGAGTGGTTTTATAACTGCCAATTTAAATGTTCTTGGAACATGACCTAAAGATAAAGATGAGTTAATAATATTGAGGAGAGGCTCTTCCACTAGAGGTAACACTTCTTTCAGTAGTTTAGTGGGTATAGGATCTAATAAACATGTTGTTGTTTTAGATGAAGTGATAAGTTTATTTAACCTGTTAACCGTTGCCAGTGCGCCCGCGCACTGAAGCAGTTTTTTTATTATTTAGTTCAAAGTTACTATCAGATTTAATGTTATACCTTGACAAACTATACATCATTAAAAAGATATAAGACTCAAGTTTCAGTATTTGACCACTATTGTATTCTGAGAAACTTATAGCGACAGTTATTTCTTAATTTGTGTCAGGAGTTATGAAATGAAAAAATGAGTCGATACCTTTAATATGAATTATGAGCGTCAGCCGCTTTCATTCAGAAAAAAACTCTGTGCTGTCGTCATGACAGCGATTCACAAAACAACGTCCCTCTGGGCTTTAGCTAAAAAATGAGCAGATTTGGAGAAATATTGATAGATTCTCATAGGTTTACATCAGATTTCTATAGACAGGAATAATATTTATTGAATTTATACCCAAATGCGTCGATGTAATCATTATGAGCGCTTGGTACTCTATATACTGTGTTTTCAATTCATACCAATAGCCTGAGGGCGCTATATGCACAATAATAGTCCATATATGGAACATGAAGAAGAGCCATGATCATGTGACATTCCAGGACGTCACTGATACACACACAGCTAAACAGAGATCGCTGTAATGGATGTAACATGCAGATATAAACGTTTTGAAGACAATAAACATGATTGCAATGATATTTGAGTTACCTGTGTTTTTCAAGCCATGCCAGGTATTTTCATAATAATAGATTATATTTATAATGTAATGCTAATCTATATAGACTATCATTGTGCAGAATACTATAAAATAGTATATTTTCTGTCTGATTTTTTTATCTGATGCCAAATTAGATCACAGAAGATTATTTAAAACACTCGACTTGCGTTATAAAGTAAGTTTGGAGCACAAACATGGTTTTAATCTCATAAATTGTCGTGTATTGATGGTGTGCTAAGCTAACATGCTAGCTAGCTCTAGGTGCACCTGCCAGGTCTAGCAGTTATCTTTTATGATTTTTTTCTAAATAGGAATGCTTACTGAAATGTTTCTTTATTCCAGAAGGGCATTTGATACAGTTATAACCAGGCTGGAGAGGTGTGAATGTGTTCAGGGGAGACTGAGACTTAATGGGGATCGTTTGCACCACAAAACAATAGAGACGATAGACTGAATAGATGACTTAGAAGATGACTATAAACATCAGTAGCATTTTAGAGTCTAATCAAAATAAAGTCATGACATGATCTTGAAAAACATTTAACTAAATACAGAGTTTTAGACTTATCATCTTCAGATATTACATATAACATGGTCAGACATGTGGCTTTAGCTGCAGTGCATTTCTAGATTGCTACAGTGCCAACTTCAATTTTATTTTCATGAAAATGTTTCATAAAAATACATTTCTAATAACTTTACACAATTTTGAAGCTATTTATAACTATATTTTTCATTATGACAATAATGAATTCTACATTTACAATAAACTGCCAGGTGCCAGCTTTCAAATGAGATCATACTTGTGCTTTTAGTGCAAAGGGATCATGAACTGTATCTGTTTCAGTTTGGGTATGTCATTTCTGGGGATTTTTCAAAAGTGGGGTTGCAGCTTAACAGGTTAACTCTTTTTGTTCTATAGTTGTAAAGCACTTTAATTGTTCTTGCGGGGTGATAGTTGAGGCTGGATTATAAGGCGCGATTGAGGACTGAACGTTTACAATTGTGGTTCTGATGTTTTCTATTTTCTCAGTGAAGAACTTCATGAAATCATTTCTACTAAACTGTAACGGAATATTTTGTTCAGGTGACATCTGTTTATTTGTTAGTCTAGCCACGGTTTTAAATAAAAACCTAGGATTGTTTTGGTTGTTTTCTATTAGTTTGCGGAGGTGCTCAGCCCTGGCCGATTTTAGGGCCTTTTTATAACGTGACATACTGTCTTTCCATGCGATTCTAAAGACCTCTAAATTAGTTTGTTTCCATTTACGCTCTAAATGACGAGTTTCTCTCTTTAGAACATGCGTAGTATTGTTGTACCAGGGTGCTTTACTTTTCTCTCTGACCTTTTTTAATCTAATGGGTGCAACAATATCCAATATTCCAGAGAGAATGGTGCTCATAGTGCTAGTTAATTCCTCTAGTTCATCTATTTGTTTGGGTTCACTGAGCAGCTGAGACAGATCAAATAAGCTATTTGAAAAATTATCTATGGTGGATGGAAGGATTGTTCTGCCTGATCGATAACGCAGCGCAGCATGACATATTACAGGAATACGTAATATGCAAGTTACCATGTAATGGTCAGTGACATCATCACTTTGTGGAATGATGTCTATATCGGTTGGATCGGTTCCATGTGATATAATTAAATCGAGTGTATGATTAAAACGATGAGTTGGTCCGGTAACGTTTTGCTTGACCCCAAAGGAGTTTAATAAATCTGTAAACGCAGCCCCTAACGCATCATTTGGATTATCTACGTGTATGTTAAAATCTCCAACAATTAATGCTTTATCGACATTGACTAATAGGTCTGAGAGAAAATCTGCAAACTCTTTTAGGAAATCAGCGTAAGGCCCAGGCGGTCTATATACGGTAGCCAAGGCTAGAGATAATAGGGATGTTTTTCTAACATCTAAGAGCGTAACATTTACTTCAAACGAAATAAACTTATAACCCATTTTCTGAGTAACATTGAGAATATCTCTATAGATTGTTGCAACACCGCCGCCACGACCAATCAGACGGGGCTCATGCTTATAGGAGTATTCTGATGGAGTAGACTCATTTAGACCGAAATAATCATTTGGTTTAAGCCAGGTTTCAGTAAGGCAAAGTACATTGAAGCTATTATCTGTGACTATTTCATTTACAATAACTGCCTTAGGTGTGAGTGATCTAATGTTTAGAAGACCTAGCTTTAGAAATAGTTTTTGTTTACTAATAGCAACATTTTCTGTTTTATTAACAATTAGATTTTTTCTAGATCCTGCAGTAGATTTATTATTTGATCTTATAAACGAAAAAAATATACTATGGAAGTCAATGGGACCCAGAAACTGTCTGGTTACTTACATTATTCTAAATATATTCCTTTGTGTTCAGCATAAGAAAAAAATTCATACAGGTTTGAAACAACATGAGGGTGAGTATATGATGACAGAATTTTCATTTTAAAGTGAACTATTCCTTTAACTTTCCAAAAGCACCCCCAAAGCATCATCAAGTCTTTTAACCCTGGTCTATTAAGGGATAAAGAATTTGTCAAACTGATCTCATCAAATATATATTATTTTCTTGAAAGCAATAGTACTCAGGGTATGGCTTATTCTACCATTTGGGAGACCTTAAAATGTTATCTGCATGGTTTAATTATTTCATATTCGTCTTGTAAAAATAGAGAGTGAAAGAGGCAACTAGATTAATTTTCTAGTTCTATAACATATATTGATGATCAGTACTCACTGAATCCATCTTCCAGCCTTTATAAAGAATGTCAGATATTGCAGACAAAATATGACCTGGTATCGAATGAAGAGGCTGAGAATTTGTTTTTACGAGCTCAACATAGGGTCTATGAGTTTGGTGATAAGACAGGTAAATTGTTAGCTTATCATATTCGTAAATCGCAGCTTGATACCCCAACTTAAGTTACCTTCAGGAATTACTACCACTGACTATAAAGAAATAAACTCAATTTAAACAATACTATGGAAAATTGTACACCTCGGAATCTCCTCAAGATGTATCTTAAATGAATACTTTTTTTTTTAGATAAATTAGTTTTCCCCACTGTAGAGAAGACTGTGTGATTTTTTTGAATGAGGATATTCAAATAGCTGATGCGATTGCTTCCTTGAAAACAGGCAAGGCCCCAGGTCGTGACAGTTACCCATCTGATTTTTATAAAGCATTTTCTAAATTACTATGCCCTGTGTTGCTTTTGTTTTTTTTAGTCTTCAAAATTCTAAGTTACTCCCAACCTTCTATATCAAGCTACTATTTAATTAATTCTTAGGAGATATAAGCCCCCCCGATATAAGATACGTTTCAAAGGAGTGAGCAAAGATGACCATAACCAATGTCCATCACATATGTAGATCGATATCTACATGTTTTTTTTTTCTTCTTAGATAGCCTATTTAATTTGAATAAAATGCCATCAATAAAAATAACTATAGATTAGCTCATTACCTTAAAGGGTTAGTTCACCCAAAACTGAAAATTCCGTCATCATTTATACAAAACATTTAAAAATATATAATAATAATAATAATAATAATAATAATAATAATAATTATATATATATATATATATATATATATATATATATATATATATATTTATTTATACATACATATACATAGATAGATAAATAGATAAAAAGTGGTAATAAAATAAAGTGGTAAAATGTGTTATTTTGCACAAAGCACTTGCTTCGCTTCATAGAATTGAGGTTAAACCACTGGAGTCACATGGATTACTTTTATGATGTCTTTACTACCTTTCTGGTGCTTGAAAGATGTAGTTGCATAGGATGTCAATGGAGGAACAGAAAGCTTTCAGAAAAATCTTCATTTGTGTTCCAAAGATGAACGAATGTCTGGCGGGTTTGGACCAACATGAGGGTGAGTAGTTAATGACAATTTTCATTTTTGGCTGAACTAACCCTTCAAAAGTCCATAGATATAGATACCGGCAGTTTGTACTGTACTGTACATTGGATACAATGAGACCATTTTCCTGTTTGTAAATGTAAAGTTCAAAATAAATCCTTTTGAGTTCAGAAAATAGATGTGTGATTAATCTAATGTTTGTTTTGTTTGAATCAAACGTATTAATCTGCATCTATGATGTACACCTAGAGACCCTGACCTCGATTTACCCCCACAGGTCTGAGAGGAACATCCTGTCCACTGACATTTGAGCAGAGGGGGAGTGACCCACAGAGGTTCCAACCCCCCACATGGCCCTCCAAATTATTTATGCTCCTAACATTTACACAGCACATAGCCTCTCTCAACACAAGCCTTTTTATGCTCCAGTGGGGGGATTTCATGCAATGAAAAAAGATGAATCTCATTACACAGGATTGGATTTATTAGTCTGGACAGTATTACCAAAACAAGCTTCCATTCAGGTTCAAATTATTTTGGTAGGTTTTGTGGAGGGTCTCAAGTCAGTCGCTCCATGAGCAAAAGCACAGTCCTCACTGGGCAGAGGGCATCCGTGGGGATGGTGGGTGTGGAACCAGCAGAGTCGGGTCTTCAAGGCACCTGAGGGAGGGGGTTTGTGCTTGGAGGTTACTCTAGGGCTTTGACCTGATGTATGTGTCCTCCAGTCCCGAATAAAGACTCTTCCACCCTGCACTATAGAAAAAAGAGACAGACGCAGAGAGAAATGTCAGATATTATTGTCCTTACAATTTACCTGTAAGACTTGAAATGAGAATCATATCAGATTGGCAACCCAAGGGCACCCTTTTGAAGGGGTAATATTTTGTGGGGTATTAGCTGGTCGATAATGTTAACTAGAATGGCATTTTCTTTGAAGCTGAGAAGGTCTAATTCTCTTTTATCCTCTTCAAGACACATTCACACTTCAATATGAATTCCTGTTCATCTTTCCAAATATAATTTTTTGTTGTCAATGATGTATATGTCAACAGCACTATAACAGAAGTTTATAGGAATCTGAATGAATGAGTGTTATTTGAATAAAGAGTTAAATACAGGGTGGGCCATTTATATGGATACACCGTAATAACATGGGAATGGTTGGTGATATTAAAGTCCTGTTTGTGGCACATTAGTATATGTGAGGGGGCAAACTCCTCAAGATGGGTGGTGACCATGGTGGCCATTTAGAAGTCCACAAACAGGAACGTTTAAAGAAACGTTTAAAGAAACGTTACCAGCAAGATGTACATTTCATGTACATCATGTACAAGATGTACAGTTGTACATTTCTTGTCTATTACCACTCACTGCTACTTACCAACAATGTAAATAAGCGCAGTTATATAAATATAATATATTTTAATATAATAATAATATAATTTGTTTAGGCCCTATACCAAAAATAGCCACCAGGTGACACCCAAATTCCACCCAAGTTTTCCTTTGACAAATAAATGTCACAATATCACTTCTATCACAAAACAGTTGCCAAATATGGAACCTTGAGTCTCAGATCTCTCCAACAATGTGTTTTGAAAAGATAAAAAAAAAAGAAAAAAAAAAGATTATAAAATAGTAGAGCTATTTGGATTTTTTTTTTTTTTTTTTTTTTTTTTGTCAACTAGAGATCATGATTCGGAACAGACAACTAAACATAATGGCCTGGTTTCACAAACAGGGCTTAGATTAATCCAGGATTAGGCCTTAGTTAAATTAGGACATTTAAATCGCTTTTATAAACGTGCCTTAGAAATCTTGAGACAAAACGACAAAACAATGGCACTGACATTTTAAGATATGTTAGTGCAAATTGTGTTCAGTTAAAACAGCTCAAACATGCATTTTAGTCTGTGAATATATTTAAGCATTGTCTGTAAAACCGGGGGAATAACATGTAATTTAATAGAGGTTCTGACAAAATGTTAATGTCTGCTATCTATTGTGGACGAAATTTAAATTTTAGATTTCAACTTATTTTTTTTACATTAATTACACATGTATTCATTTAATTAAAAATGTTTATCGGTTTGAATTAATTATTCAGTGGCTTGCTCATAAATACTTGTTTCATTAATGGATGAATCAGCGCTTTTGAAATAATTTCTTAAATGAATGATTCAATGAGAAATTAATTTTTTAACGGACACTTGTCGCCATCCAGTGGCGTAACGGTGTAATCGATACAATCGTTATTTGAAGCGCCAAGTTACTTTTTTTTAAGGTGATTTGCTCTATTTTTAATCGCAACAGTAGACTGTTTAAATGCAACCTATAAACTTTTATCCCAGTACTTCAGTGATAATTTGAATATTTGTAAGACAGAAAAAAAAAGTGGTTGAAAATACTTTTTAAAAAAAAAAAGCTGTTTCAGACAACTGCTCTCTCTGGGTCAGCGGCAGTGCAAACACAAAAGTTGAATATTTCGGTAAGAGTTTGTCAATGGTTTAATAGACACCGGCGAATCGATGTCATTTAGGAATTAGATCGTGTGGGTGTTTGAATCGAGATCGTGATTAATCGTGCAGTTCTATAAAATACTTCAAATACATTTTGTAATATGAAACATGACAATGCCCACTAGGGGGAGGAGTCTGCTAGAAAGCTTTTAAAGTACTGTTTCCATGGTAATGCAATGTCCGATTTCAAAACGGTTTTCACAGGAGGAATTTTGAGGTTTTTAAGCTTTCGAATGATAGATAATTTATGATGATTTCTAAAAAATGTGATAGAAAAAAAGGCAATACAAAAAAAGAGTGCCAAGCATCGCGCTAGCAGGACGGTGACAGTTCTTCTACTTGGGGCTGGGCGATAGAACGTGCAGTTCTATAAAATACTTCAAATACATTTTGTAATATGAAACATGACAATGCCCACTAGGGGGAGGAGTCTGCTAGAAAGCTTTTAAAGTACTGTTTCCATGGTAATGCAATGTCCGATTTCAAAACGGTTTTCACAGGAGGAATTTTGAGGTTTTTAAGCTTTCGAATGATAGATAATTTATGATGATTTCTAAAAAATGTGATAGAAAAAAAGGCAATACAAAAAAAGAGTGCCAAGCATCGCGCTAGCAGGACGGTGACAGTTCTTCTACTTGGGGCTGGGCGATAGAACGATAATAATCACGATATAAATTTCCCCGCTAAAATGATAACAAGAGTTCGATAGATGTTCAATATAATGTTTATGCGCCAAAAACCCAAACAGCGTGACTCATCTGAACAGCGCCACACAGACCATTTATCCGCACTTGTCTCAATGACCCTAGCTAGCCTCCATTAATTTCTGGTAATATTGTCCTCCTTGACAATTACTTCATCCCCAGCTTGAAAATTTATTTTAGGCATATGCCAATGTTGTCTGAGGATTACGTTGGCCAGGTATTCTTTGCGCCATCTGCTCCAAAATGGTTGACACATACTGCAGTCTCCACCACCTTTTCCTGGCCTACAAATCTTGACAGACAAATTTGCCAAGAGGAGGAAGAGGCACTAATGTCTTCATTGTGAGTAAATGATTAGGCGACAAAGGCTCAACACACCTTGGGCCCTATTTTAACGATCTGAAACATTTTTTCCTAAATTACGACATATGCTCTCAATGACAAATGCAGAAAAGTTAGTTCATGCGTTCATGACCTCAAGGCTAGATTATTGTAATGCTCTACTGGGTGGTTGCCCAGCACGCTTAAACTTCAACTGGTTCAAAAAGCAGCAGCTAGAGTTCTAACTAGAACCAGGAAGTATGACCATATTAGCCAGGTTCTGTCAACATTGCATTGGCTCCCTATTAAACATTGCATATATTTTAAAATCTTGCTATTTACTTACAAAGCACTAAATGGTATTGCTCCTCAGTACGTATAGTTACAACAAATTATAGTACGTCTCATCTTGCAAAATTCTATCTCAAAATTCTGGCCAGTTGATATTTAGCACCCCAAACTCTGGAACAGTCTTCCTAGCCTTGCTTAAGAAGCAGACACAATCTGTCAGTTTAAATCTAGACTAAAAACACATCTCTTTAACCTGGCATACACATAACCTTATCACATTTCCATTATTCACATCCGTTAAAGCAGAGGTCCCCAACCCCCGGGCCGCGGACCGGTACCGGTCCGTGGGACATTTGGTACCGGGCTGCACAGAAAGAATATATAACTTAACGTATTTTCCGGACTATAAATCGCTCCGGAGTATAAGTCGCATCAGTCAAAAAATGCGTCATGAAGAAGAAAAAACATATATAGCCTAAGTCGCACTGGACTATAAATCGCATTTATTTAGAAATGTAGCCTATTTCACACAAAAAACTATAAGTCACATTTATTTAGAAATGTAGCCTATTTCACAGAAAAAACAAAACAAAAAAAACAAAAAAACAAAAAAAAAATGTTACAGACAGGACAGTTCTCCGTTACGGACGTGAGTGCTCTGAAAGCGGCACTAAAAGACTGCTTTAAAACTTTCACAGAGACCTCAAACAGAAAGCAAAAATCTTGTCTTTAAATTTAATTTCGTTTTGTATTAATTGTATCTTAATTTTAATCAATGTTTCATCAACCAATTGCCTGGATTTAATAAGTAAGAAGTAAATATAGTAGAAAATATTTAATCACGACACGGAGGCGTGGGCGTGTGAACTGGAGCTGATCTCATAAATTAACCGAAACTCCGACCTGAGATATAGAAAGCATGAAATGTCTACTTTTAAACAGAACAATTCAAAACGAAAGAAAACTGACTGTTCTCTGCTTATGTAGGCTAATTCGTATGAAATGTGCATTTCTCTCTGGCATTGCTCGCCTACTTTTTTTTTTTTTTTTTTTTTTTCTTTATTGGAAGGAAAACAATATACAACAGAAAAAAAAAACAAGTCAACAAAGGTAATACAGAAAAAAAAAAAAAAAAAAAAAAAAAAAAACATACATCCTTAATATTTCAGCCATTTTCACATTTACACTGAAAATTAACTCTATGACAGCCAGAAACAAAAAAAGATCGAAAAGCATAAAAAATAGGTCTTTATTGTTCTTTATCCCATTTTTTTGTAAATGCTAATTTTTGCCAACTATCTGATTGTGGCCTGCTTTTATCTTTTATCATATTCTTAGTCAATAAATAATAATGTTTTAGGAACATAACAAATAATTCTAATTTAATATGTTTCTCTCTTTTGAAAATAAAATATTTACCAAGAAGCACAATGGTATTTAACAACATGTTTTCTTCTTCATACACACCCCAAATTATATATATATTGGTGACATTAGTAAGATAAGTCCTTGCTCATATAACCAAGCTGCCACCTTGTGCCAAAAACGAGCTACATCTGGACAATACCAGAACAAATGTAAAATGTCTTCTTCTCCACAATATCTGCAATTATTATCCTCAGTTATTCTCCAGATTTTTAACATTTTCTTTGTTGGTAGAATCTTGTAGAAAATTTTAACTTGAAAGGCCCATAAATATGTTGAACAAGATGATTTGTACAAATTCTTAAAAATATTTAACCAAGGAAGCAGAGTATCAAAAATACTCTTCCAGTAATCATGAAAATAATATGGAGAAATTGCTGTATTTTTAAATGATACAAAGAAAGTGTACATGTCAAAATTAACTTTTCTATGTCCCAACCATTTATAGTTTTTTATTGCCGGACGGCAAACGCCTAGGTGTGTATTGAGTCAATTAATATTGTTTTCCAAGCTGGAGAAATTGCTGATATCAACTGCAAATACCGTAATTTTGAACAAAAGTCTCCATATATTGAAGTAAAGGATTCATAGCTAAGAAAATCTCCTTTATCATTCAGTAAGTCATTTACAAAAAGTACATTATCTAAAAATGACTGCCAGTATACAGGTTTTTTATCTATGCAAATATTTGAGTTTAGCCACAATATCTGCTGTTTAATCTCTAATATGTTATCTGGCGTAGAAAACTGAAAGCAAAACCACATAGACAAACAATTTCTAAAAAAAAGGGAGAGATCAGGGAAAAAATTATTCAAAGTTACTCTTGATTCTTGATCTAGTTGAAAAAAAGGATAAAGTTTGGCTATTGATGATGCACCACATTGCGCTATGAATAATTTAGATGAAAACCAGTGTTGGTTATTGTATAATCGTTGGATCCAAGCACCTTTTAAGGCCATATCAAGTGTTGCAAGGCTCTTCAATCCTAAACCTCCATTTTCACGTGTATTATACACATATGTACGTTTTATTTTGTCAGTTTTACCATTCCAAATAAAATTAAAAATAACCTTTTCATATGTTTTCATGAACAGTGTATCAGGTGAAGGTAAGGCTTGTAGTAAGTATGTAAATTGTGAAAGTATCAATGAGTTAATTACAGTTACTTTTCCAAATATAGAAAGATATTTGCCTCTCCAAGCCTGAAGAATTTGATTCATTTTTTTGGAGTTTTATCTCAAAATTAATCTTTACAAGGAGCTCTTTATCTACTGGTATATGTATACCTAGAAGATTAACAGGGCCTTCTGAGCATTGAATAGGCACAATAAAGGAAAATTGATTTGATCTTTTTAGAGATCCAATTCTAAGAATAGAGCATTTATCGTAATTTGGTTTTAATCCAGAAAGTAAAGCAAAGAAATCCAATTCTGTAATAAGTGTGTCTAACGACAAAACATCCGGTTTTATGTAAAATGAGGCATCATCTGCATAAAAAGAAGACTTTGATTCTAACCCATTCACTTCCAGTCCCTTAATATTTGCATTATTCCTTATTCTAATGGCCAGCATTTCAATTGAAAGAATAAATAAATAAGCTGAAAGGGGGCAGCCTTGCCTCACTCCTTTAGATAGAGCAATTTTATCAGAAATATGCCCATTGTTAATTATTTTACTGCAAGGGTTTTGATATAGTACATGAATCCATTTAATAAAACTCTCACCAAAGTTGTAAATGTTTAGACATTGATATATAAAATTCCAATTTATCGTATCAAAAGCCTTCTCAAAATCAGCTATAAATATCAATCCAGGCAAATTTTCTTTATCATAATAATCCATTATTTCAAGCAGGCGTCTAATGTTATCGCCTATGAAGCGTCCTTTTAAAAAACCTGTTTGATCAGGGTGTATTAAGTCCTGAATAACTTTTTTTTAATCTCAGTGCTAAGCATTTGGCCAAAATATGTGTATCACAACATAAAAGTGTAAGGGGTCTCCAATTTTTTAATTTCACAGGGTCTTTGTCCTGACCCTCTACGTCATGTTTCAAAAGTAATGAAATTAAACCTTCTTTCTGAGAATTTGATTGACAACCAATCTCAAAAGAGTAATTGTAGCATGCCAGTAAAGAATCTTTGATCTCTGTAAAGAATGTTTTGTATACCTCCACTGGTATTCCATCTAAACCTGGTGTTTTTCCATTTTGAAAGGAACAAATTGCATCATATAACTCTTTCTTAGTAACAAGACCTTCACATAATGTTTGCTGAACATTGGTAAGTTCTGGGTGGGGATACATTTCCATATGCTCAAACAATGAAAGATGAGATAAATGAGGTGCCTCTTCATTAAATATCCCATTATAATACTCCATCAATGTTTCCAGAATACCATTTGTTGAAATAACATTTGTTCCGTCATCTTTCAAAATTTTTTATATATTCTTTCTGGGATAATTTCTATTTTGGAGTTGCAGAAAATACTTATTACATTTTCCACCTTGTTCCATCCAATTGGCTTTAGTTCTATATATAATTCCTTTGATTTTATTCTGATAGAACCTCTCTAAATCTTTTTCTTTGTCATCTAATTTTTGTAAATCTTGCTCAATGCAATCAGATCTGTTTGTATCCAAGCGATTTTTAATGTTGTGCACCTCATTTAAAAAAATTCTTTCTCTATTACAAGTTTGTTTATATTTCCATGAAGAGAATTTTATAGCATGGCCTCGAAAAGCACATTTAAATGCATCCCAAACAATGTGTGGATTTGCTGAGTCAGTGTTAAAAAGAAAAAAATCTGAAATAAATTTTGTTTTAATAATGAAATTACCATCTTCTAACAATGATTGATTCAATTTCCAATAGCCTTTAACCCTATCAGTGTCAACAAAATTAAATTTTAATGTAATAAGATGATGATCAGATCTAAATCTTTCAGCAATTGTTACTTGAGTAGCTTTTGCTATAAGAGAGAAAGAAATCAAGAAAAAATCTATTCTACTTGCAGAAGCATTCCGCCGCCAAGTATATCTAATTAAGTCTGGATTTTTTAATCTCCAAACATCAAAAAGATCCATTGCAGACATCATAGATGTAAGTGCATGTCTTTTTTGTCCATGACAGTCCCTGCTCTCTCCAGCTCTGTCTTTAGAAGGCTGAAGGGCAATATTATAGTCTCCAGCTTGAATTATAGGAATATCATAATTTTGAATCATATTATAAACAGTATCAAAAAAGGTTGGCTCATTATTATTTGGAGCATAAACATTAACCAAACAGAAACGTCTACTTTTAATTTCAACATCTAAAATAATTATACGACCGTCCATGTCTCGTTCTATTTTATGCACACAAGTTTCAAGATGCTCTCTAAACAATATTATAACTCCTTTTTGGTTTCTTGTACCATGATTAAAGTAAATAAAACCCTCCCATTCTCGCCTCCATTTCTCTTCAACATCCTGAGTAGAGTGACATTCTTGTAAACAAATTATATCCAATTCCTTTTTTCCAGCTAACCAGGTAAATATTTCAGTTCTTTTTGTGTCATTAGCCAGGCCATTACAGTTGTCGCTGGCAATACATAGGGATGCAAGATTCATAATACTTTAAAAATTGATTTCTTGCTATTAGAGTTTTATTATTAATCGTAATGGCCTTATTCTGAAGACAAAATATTATGTATGCACAGACAAACAAAAAACTAAAACAAAAAAGAAAACACTTGTTTATTATTAAACAATTAAAATGTCTCCTGCTATATTTTACATATTCATAATCATTAATTTTGCCGGTTCTTTGTGACAGCTTTTAGGTGCTTTATTGGCAGCGCCACCCTTACATCGCATCAGCACCGAAAACATGGAGATTTTTTTCTTTTGGGGGGCATTTTGTTTGTGTTCAGGCTTTCTCAGTTGTCTTTAGGCGCGATGTTACGAGTACACTGCTAATAAAATTGCGAGTAAGCCTACACATTGGATTCACGTTTATTATTATATTTAAAAAATACCCCAGTTTTTATGCCGGTCGTATCATTTTATTTTGTTGTATTTATCCGCCACACCTTAAAGGCCGGTCCGTGAAAATATTATCTAATATTAAACCGGTCCGTGGCGCAAAAAAGGTTGGGGACCGCTGCGTTAAAGGATTGTTAGGCTGCATAAATTAGGTCAACCGGAACCAGGAACACTTCCCATAACACCCAATGTACTTGTTACTAGGGTTGGGTATCGTTTTAATTTTAACGATTCCGATTTCGATTATGCTTATCGATTCCGATTCTTATCGATTCCTAATTTTGATTCCATTAAGGTAAAAAAAACAACAACAAAAAAACCTTAGATATCATTCACATTTAGTCTTATTGCAAAACATTTAACTGCAGCTGAATATCTTGAACAAAAATCAACAGGCTAAATAACACTTACGTTGGAATGTTTGCCTGTGGTTTAAAAATACCATAAAAAAAAACAACTAGCCTAACTAATATAAATTTCAAGCATTATTAAAGACAAGTAAACACTCAGTAATTAAAAAAGAACAAATACAAAATTAGCAAATCGAAACAAATGGATACAACTGAACAAAGATACGATTGAAATAAACAGTGTTTTAAGATTTTCAGGTATTCAGGTACAGAAACTGTAATCAAATGTAAAATAACACTGCACTTTATAAATAAAATATACATTACAAATATAGTTACAAAAGTAATTCAGTCAAGAACAAGTGAAGTTTCTCTGTCTTTTGTTGTTTGATTAGTGTTATTACAGAGGCGGCAGCTGCTGTTACTTTATGAGTTGCCCATAGTTACATCCATAGTTAGTTACACATGCCTGCAGCACTGATAACAGCGAGAGTCGTCTCACACTTGAATGTTTTAAAATCAGTTTTTTTCTGTGCACACATTTTAGATGTGTGATGCACAGAAAACAGCGCATGAGTCTCCTCACGCTTGAATTGTTTGAAGTCACATTGAAATTCTCACAAAGGAATTGATATGAGGAATCGAAATTTTTATCACTTATTTTTAACTTATTTTATAATAAGTATCTGATTCCTGACCTCAAGTATTCCCAACTCTTCTTGTTACATTGTAAAAAGAATGGCATCTACGCTAATATTAGTCTCTCTGTTTATCCCGAGGTTACTGTAGTTAGCCGTATCCGGTCTGTATCCAGATCAGATGAAGGACCTGCACCTAGACACGACCACAAAGCAGCCCTGAAGGTCAGCAGAGATCCTGTCAACTAGATAATCCCCGTGAAGGCCTTGTCGACACGACAGCCATCAGCACAGATCCCAGCAAAAACCACAAGAACTGATGGTTTCTCAAAAGGTTTTTTCTCCTTCTGTCACCTGATGGAGTTTGGGTTCCTTGCCACTGTCGCCTCTGGCTTGCTTAGTTGGGGAAACTTTGTATTCAACAATATTACTGATTTGACTGCACTGACACTATTGGATGAGAACTGAACTAAGCTGGTTGATGACATCACTTTTTCTGCAGAACTGCTTTATAGATGAAATGAACTAATTTAATAATTGATGATTTTTACAACGGAACTGAATCATTGCTGAACTGAATTCAGCTGAACAATGATACTATTTTCTTTTAGGGCTGTTGTATAGCCGAAATAAACTGTTTGCATCATTGAATAATTATCCTGTTATTACTGTAAAGTAGGGCTGGTCCGAATACCGTTTTTTGAGCTTCGAAGCTTCGGTCGTAATGAACATCGAATATTCGAAGCTTCGGAGAGAGGGGGCTGAACATATCCTTCCCTCTAATAAAGGCAGGATCGATGTGTCTGTATGTCCGTTTGCATTTTGATTGGAACCGTTCATCCAATCGACGTCACAGGGAGTGCAGTGTCACATTTGGTGCAATATAGATAGACACGCGAGACGCGACACATTCAGAATTAATAAACTTTTAGTAAACTACAGAACAGCGCGAGCGGGAAGCGGCGCGCCTCACGCGGGCAGGGCTTATATGCTCCTAACGGACACTGCACGTAGTGATATAAAACGCACACACACAGGTCTGTTAACTTAAGCAATACTTTTAAGGTAGTCTAATATTTTTTATATTTTTCTGACTAACAAATTACTGACACAGTAAAGGGTAAATTTAAATAAAGAAAAACGGAATTTAAATAAAGAAAAAAACGAAATTTAAATAAAGAAAAACGAAATTTAAATAAAGAAAAAACGAAATTTAAATAAAGAAAAACGAAATTTAAATAAAGAAAAAACGAAATTTAAATAAAGAAAAATGAAATTTAAATAAAGAAAACGAAATTAAGTTAAATTAAAAACGAGATAAATTTAGATTGATAATAACGGTAAAAAGGCTAATACATTTTGTTTCTATTATTCTATTTTCCACAATGTCAAAGCAACGCAGCTTAACCCAAAACACAAGCTCAGGCATGCACTTCTGTCCATACAAACTCCGCTGTTCCGCGTTCTATTGAGGACACTCCCATTGCTGGAACACTTTTAGGGGTTCTATTTCTAGAATGCACGTGTTTTCCGCATGGCTCGAACTGCACCTGAGACGCGTGTCTCACGCAGGCAGTGTACAAACTCCAACCTGTTAACATGGGAGCCGAAATAAAAACGGACATGCCACGCAGCCAGTGTGTCGCCAGCCTTATTCAAGCGCGAATGTGAACCGTTTCGCGGGGGATCCCAGGTGTGCAAAAAAACAAACAAACAAAAAACAAACAAATATTCGAATGTCAAATTTTCTAATCGAATACCACCCCACAGAACGAATATTCGAATATTCGAGTATTCGGGTCCAGCCCTACTGTAAAGCTGCTTTAAAACAATCTATATAGTATAAAATGCTATATAAATAAAAGTGGCTTGACTTGAATGGAACAGGGCTAAATACCTCTGAACACCTGGTGAATGTTTTTCAGTAGAGTCTGGAGACCACCACATTCTTTCTTTAGTGCTTGGAGAGTAGACCGGTCCAGGAGGTTGACTACTTCACTAATCAACAAATTTCCTGAGAAAAAAAAAGCAAAGAGATGGGATGAGGGGGATTAGAAAAGAGGCTAAAGAAGAAGAAAAGGTGGAGTAAGAAGAAGAACAACAATAACAAGGAAGGAGGAAGAATGATGATATATACAGAAATAGCATACCAATCATAGATACCAATTTTGCCAGTCGGCCAAACTTCCTGTCCTCCATTTTTATTTTCTTTAACCTACTTTTTTAAACTCCAAGGTAGTTGCTCTGATTTTTTAAACGATAATTGAATCAGATCATCCTCACACCATGCCGACAAGAAAACATGGAATTCAAGATGATTCGTCAAACCGCTCTCAATTAACGCATTAAATGAATTCAACGAAGAGCACGCAAAAATGGACGTGAGGATATATCTCCACAACGCTTTAGCGTATTCTGACCAAACTTGGTGTGTGATCTGACAATTAGAGTATATCCCTCACACACACACAGAGC